>NC_134491.1:38639252-38741752 GCF_040206685.1 Ascaphus truei
CTCTCTCTCTCTCTCTCTCCTGCCCCCCTGCACTCTCTCTCTCCCGCCCCCCTGCACTCTCCTGTCCCCTTGCGCTCTCTCTCTCCCACCCCCCTGCACTCTCTCTCCCCGACCCCCCTCCTCTCTCACCCTGACCCCCCCCTCTCTCTCCCCAGACCCCCCTCCTCTCTCCCCTGACTCCCCCTCTCTCCTGCCCACCCCTCCGCTCTCTCTCCCCGCACCCCCCTCTCTCTCCCCCGACCCTCTCTCTCTCCCCCGATCCCCTCTCTCTCCCCTGACCCTCCCCTCTCTCTCCCCTGACCCGTCCTCTCTCTCCCCCGACAACCCCTTCTCTCCTCCCCTGACCCCCCCTCTCTCCTGCCCCCTCGCTCTCTCCCTCGACCCCGCTCTCTCTCCCCTGACCCCCTCTCTCTTCCCTGACCTCCCTCTCTCTCCCCCGACCCTCCCTCTCTCTCCCCCGACCCCCCTCTCTCTCCCCGACCCTCCCTCTCTCCCCCGACCCACCCTCTCTCTCCCCTGACCACCCTCTCTCTCCCGACCCCCCTCTCCTGCCCCCGCTCTCTCTCCCCGAACCCCCCTCTCTCTCCCCCGACCCCCCCATCTCTCTCCCCGACCCCCCTCTCTCTCCCCAACCCTCCTCTCTCTCCTGACCCCCTCTCTCCTCCCCCCCCTCTCTCCCCGACCCCCCCTCTCTCTCCCGACCCTCTCTCTCTCCCGACCCTCTCTCTCTCTCCTGACCCCCCTCTCTCTCTCTCCGACTCCCCCCTCTCTCTCCCAACCCTCTCTCTCTCCCGACCCCCCCTCTCTCTCCCGACCCCCCCCTCTCTCTCCCGACCCCCCTTCTCTCTCTCTCCCGACCCCCCTCTCTCTCTCTCCCGACCCCCCCTCTCTCTCTCACTCGACCTCCCTCTCTCTCTCACTCGACCCCCTCCCCTGGCCCCCCCTCTCTCCCGACCCCCCCTCTTTCCCCCGAAACCCTCTCTCTCCCGACCCCACTCTCACTCCGTTTGCCCCCCTCTCACTCTGTTTGCCCCTCTCACTCCGTTCTGTTTGCCCCCCCTCCACCACTCCGTTTGTCCCCCACCACTCTGTTTGCCCGCCCCACCACTCCATTTCCATTCCATTTGCCCCCCCCACACCACCCTGTTTGCCCCCTCTCACTCCGTTTGCCCCCCCCCACCACTCCGTTTGCCCCCCCCACCACTCCGTTTGCCCCCCCCACCACTCCGTTTGCCCCCCCACCACTCCGTTTGCCCCACCACACCACTCCAGTTTCCACTCCGTTTGCCCCCCCCACCACTCCGTTTCCCCCCACCACTCCGTTTCCCCCCCACCACTCCGTTTCCCCCCCACCACTCCGTTTCCCCCCCCACCACTCCTTTCCCCCCACCACTCCTTTCCCCCCTCACACCACTTCGTTTGCCCCCCCACCACTCCGTTTCCTCCCCCACCAATCCGTTTGCCCCCCACACCACTCCGTTTGCCCCCCCACACCACTCCGTTTGCCCCCCCATACCACTCCGTTTGCCCCCTCTCACTCCGTTTGCCCCCCCACCACTCCGTTTGTCCCCCCACACCACACCTCTCTGTTTGCCCCCCCCACAACACACCACTCCGTTTGTCCCCCCAGCACACCACTCTGTTTGACCCCCACCACATCACTCCGTTTGCCCCCCCACGACACCACTCCGTTTCCCCCCCACCACACCACTCTGTTTCCCCCCCACCCCACCACTTCGTTTGCCCCCCCACACCACTCTGTTTGCCCCCCCACACCACTCCGTTTGCCCCCCCACACCACTCCGTTTGCCCCCCCCACCACACCACTCCGTTTGCCCGCCCACCACACAACTCCGTTTTCCCCCCACACCACACCACTCCATTTGCCCCGCCCCCACCACACCACTCCGTTTGCCCCCCACACCAGACAACTCCATTTGCCCCCCCACACCACTCCGTTTGCCCCCCCCCACCACTCCATTTCCACTCCGTTTCTACTCAGTTTGCCCCCCACCACTTCGTTTGCCCCTCTCACTCCGTTTGCCCCCTCTCACTCCGTTTTCCCCCCCTCACTCCGTTTGCCCCCTCTCACCACACCACTCCATTTACCCTGCCCCCAACACACCACTCCATTTGCCCCGCCCCCACCACACCACTCCGTTTGCTCCCCACACCAGACAACTCCATTTGCCCCGCCCCCATCACACAACTCCGTTTGCCCCCCCCCACCACACCACACCACTCCGTTTGCCCCCCCCACCACACCATTCCGTTTGCCCCACCACACCACACCACTCCACTCTGTTTGGCCTTCCCCCCCTGACCACTCTGTTTGCCCCCCCCCCACCACACCACTCCGTTTGCCCCCCCCCTTCCACTTCTCTCCGCTCCCCCTCCGCTAAAAATTTCATGTTGTGTTTGGTGTGTGATTAGAACACGCCCTCTCTCTTCCCATTGGTCAGAGCAGGGTCACATGACCCTGCTCTGAGCCAGAAAGTATAGCTGTCTTGTATCCCCAAGCACAAAGCTTGGGAGAGCGTGCGTGTCCGCACATGAGCGCGCACACAGCGTGAGCGTGAACGGGAGGATTCCCATTCACAGAGGTAAGAGCGCCAAGCGCATAGCGCGGTCAGCGCCAGTGGGGACTCAACCTTACAGGGCAGTCGCGGCCATCTTGACACTCACAAACAGTGGCGGCAACCTTGCTCCAGTGCCAGGCCGACCCAGCGTACCAATCGGAGCTCACACGTCGTCCTCACCCGCAGATGGAGATCCCGTTCGCCAGGGGGTGCTCTGCTGAGATCCTCTAGCCCAGTAATGGGTCTGATCCTTCGGGGCGGCTCTGTCTCCTCCACTCTGTCGTTTCCCTGGGGAACTAAATGGCCGCCTCGCTCCTCTCATCGTGCCCAGCAGGCCAGACCCAGACAGATACATTTTTATTTTTTTTCAGCCGGGAGAAGGGACGGGGGGAAGTGCCCCCAGGGCACACTACGGGCTTTCTTTTAGTGACAGCCAGTCTCCCAAAGGGCCGCGAAGCACAGCACCCGGCTGGGTAGCTGTGCGCCAGGGGCCCGAGTCCCGCAGGCCTCCTCCACCCCAGCCCCGCAGGACCACGTCCTGCCCCACTCACCTCAGTTCAGCCCTCCGAGGCCTGACCACCACACACAGTCTGCGTGTTGCACCTTCCTTCTTCACTCTTGGCCTCAGTGAGCGGCTGGCTTCTGCTGTAATTTTAGGGCTGCCTCCTGATTGCACTTTTTTTAAATCTTTAGTTATTGGGATCTAAACAATTTTCAATTTTCTTGAGTTTGGTCTCCAAATGATCTCCGTTTGTTATTCTCTTCTGATGTTTTAAATTTAATTTATTTTGGCCAAATTTGATTTGATATTTTTCCAGGTTAGGAATTTGCCTGGAGGAGCTTCAGACATACACAGACGTTTCTGTCAGGCTCCAAGCCACACCCCCACTGGGTGTTTTAAAATACGGTGGAGGTTTCTTGTTGCCTTTTTCACCCACCATAACTTTAATGTGCAGGAATTAATAAATAAACCCTATGATTAAATGTTGGTCAAATCACAAATCCTACCTTAAATAACTGCTTCCAGCTTCAATAAGTTTAACCCGCTGGCCATCGAGGGGCAGTGTTCTGTGCCCGCAATTCCCACTCTTACAGCAAATTGTAACATCACCGCTAAAGGGTTCTGCAATGGGCTTATAAGCATAGGCTACTAAATACACAGATACTGTATAAGATGGCAAAATTGTAGACGGTCCATCAAGCCGTGTCGTGCAGCTGCAGCGTCTCAAGAGCACAACAAAGCCCCTATCACAGGCTTCTGCTGTCAATTAAAAACTACAAAGATAAGTGCAGCCTCTCAGCGAGAGATTCGGAGGAAGCCTCCAGCACCAGTGCAGGTGAAGCAGTGAGGCCCACAAACCTTAATAAAAGGAGACCCTCATCTCCCACAGCTGCATGCTTGGCAGGGCTCTGTTTTCTTATGAACACTTAAAACATGTTTAACCACTTGCCTGCCAGACTGGCCAGCAACTCATTGCACAGCAAAAGAGTGCATGCAATGAAATAACGTCTGAGACTGAAGTATTGACAAACTGCCCTACAACTGCCTCTCGGATCCACGTCTGGCAGCAAGAGAAAAGCAGAACGATAACAATCACAGAACATCCATATACTTCACATTTGTATAAAGCAAATAAAAGGATTATAACTTTAAAGAATGCAGCAGTGATTTCAAAGCTACTGACATCAGGGCTGATTTATAAAGCAATTTTTGTAAAATAAAGGTGTGGGTCAGAAAACAACATGATTATTCTTCAGTCTATTATGGGCTGAAAACGTTGACATACAGACCAATTACTTTTATTTATGAAGGAAGCACTCTCATCATTTGCTGAAAAATATATCATTTCTACTTGGGGCAGTTTGAAGGGAAAAAGGCTACTTATTTTAGTATTAACTAATGAGATGGGCGTATAATGCGTTGAAAGACCCTTGGGCTATGGCAAAAAAAGGTTAACTTGACTAATTCTCATGTTGACACAATGGAATGAGAAACTACTAGAAATTACTGGCTTTAAAGCTTCAGTTCAAGCTGCCGTTTAAAAATAAATAAATAAATATATATTTATATATTTTTTCCCCCCATTCAATATGAGCATCAATACAATCTGCACACTGACAAGGGATTCGCTAAGGTGCAGATCAATCCGTTCTCCTGTAATCGATCGCTTGCTTAGGGTTATTTAATTCAGTTCTTGCACAGCATTGTGGGCAATGTAGTCCTGGAATATGATTGACTGGGCAGTTACTAAATACAATTGGTGCATTGCTAGAGAGAGGGCTGGGCTCAAGAGCCAGAGCCTATCAGAAGGGGACGGGGGCTGTCACTTTGAAATGCTTCCTACATTAAAAACATTACAAATTTATTTTAAAAATTTATATAAATATATATATATATATTTTTTTAAAGGCTACAAGTATTTTCTCAGTACAGAACTGATTTATTAAAAAAAAAAACACGTAGGATTTTGCTTTAACTGCTGCTTTAAAACAACAACAACAACACAGAGGTCTAAAAGTAATTTTTCTAAATAAAAATAAGGGTAACTATGCAAAAAAAAAAAAGATGGAAAATGGTATGCCTAACTAACAATACCCAGAATACTTTGGGGCTCACATGGACAACTATGAACTCTTGACCTACAATAAGAAGGAGAAACTTGTTGGTGCAGGCAGATATTGTTGGAGATGTTGAAAAATGCTGTTTCTAGAAGGAAGCCTAGAAAACGTATCCAATAACAAAATAAGCTGAGCCGAGATGATGAGAAGATAGTTAATTGTCACCCAGAGGTCATTTTCATGTCGCCCGCAGTATCTGTAGTAAAGAAGGAAGTAATTAACATAAATAGTAATGTAAGATCTTTCCTCCCCATTGTCAAGAACAAACCCCAGACTAGAGAGTGACATATTTCACATTTAAAATGTCTCATCTCATTTCAAGTTTGATTTTTACAGGTTTTCTTCAGTCTTGAGAAGGCACTTCCCCCTGAGGACCAAAGTGAGCTAATGTCCGTGACATGTTTAATAGGTTAAATGTTTTTGACTGGCACCTCTAAGGAAAATTAGACAATAATACATAGTTTTACATTTAAAACTTTAAGGGGTTATGTATAAAGCCTTGCAGTGGACCTTGGTGGTTGAAAATTGAGGCTTAGAGAGGCATTTAGGAAACACATATGTAGGCGTTATTTTATCAAAGTAACTTTTGTGTCATTTACCCGAATATAAGTCACATGATGATTTGGGGGAGTGATTTTTTCGAGACGCAGATATTATAATAAGATGTATATAACTCTACATCTGGATGCATCCATTTTTACCCTTTCATGTTTGCCAAAACATTAGGTGCCAATATCAGTATCAAATGGTAGAGCCTTGTATAATAGGTTTATTACATTCGTGGCAGATAAACTAATTTTGTTTATGCCGCTGTACTGTATGTCCCATTACACAGTTAATTATTTTTATACATAGCACCCACGTTTCTTCATGGAAACCAAATATTGCTGAGATTTTTTTCTGATCTTTACCTAATCTCTTTAATGATACGACTATTTGTGTCTAAGGGTAAAGTGTAAAATGCCCACGGTGTTTCTATCGGTCCTTCATTGTTATGTTGCCATCTTTAGTTAAACATAGAGTAAAGCAAAATCAGATTTGTTATCTATTGGAAACACATAGGCCAAAGTTTTACCTTGAGGGTAATTTAATCTTTCCAAGAAATCTAATTGCATTGCTGAGTAGTTTATATATGTTTGCCTGCTAGGTGGGAATACCCTGTAATCTCCTCAAATCTGTGCACAGGTCCCTCTAACTCAGGGGTGCTCAACTCCACTCCTTAAGCCCCCAGCCCCCCCGCCAGGTTAGGTTTTCAGGATATCCCTGATTCAGCACAGGTGGCTCGACTGAGCCTCTGATTGAGCCACCAGTGCTGAAGCAGGGACTGATTGTGCCACCTGTGCTGAAACAGTGATATCTTGAAAACTGACCTGTTGGGGGGGGCTTGAGGACTGGAGTTGAGCACTCCAGCTCTAACAGATCATGGATTTAGGGGGTTAGTGCACATCTAACGCTCGGAAACCCCCATTGCTAGAGGGTTACATTTTGGGTTTCCAATCTGTCTGCCGTCCTCTCTGTAGAAATGGCTAGCTAATATCTAGTCAGGGGATTGTTCTAACAGGCAGGTAGAAAGCCAGTTGAACTTGTTTTTTTTTTAAGCTGTCTGCATGGTCTACCACACTATCCACAGTGCCTGGGGCTGGTATGAAAAGAAACCAGAGACGAACCCTCACAAAAGGCTGAAACCTTTATGTCTCTTTTGTGTTTGTCCAGGTTTGTGGTCACTAACGTTATTCCCTTACACTGCGGTCGGATAATATGCCCCCTTCTCAGCTACAGAAAAGCTCTTATACATTTTAATGTGACCTTAGTGCTTTCAGAAATCACAGGCACATCTGACTACACTTGAGGTTGAATCGAGCTAATGGCATTCACCTCATCTTTAGATGCAAAATTGGGAGATAAAAAGACCTTGATGTGAAAAGGAAAGAGAGGAAGGGGTGAGTGCGTCAGGGCGGGAGAAGCAGATTAGAGATATTGCTAAAAAAATCTTATGATTGTGAGTTGATAGTGAAATGTCTCCTTTTCTTTCTATATAAAAAACCCTGCGAGATGTCGTCCCGCTTTTATTTTTAATGATAGAATCTTTTTATTCTCTCGCTGAAGAAAATTTCAATGTTGCTGCATATGTGGCCAAGAGATACCTTGACCTTTAGCAAATCTTACTTTTTAAATCAGATGGAACGGTTATTGCAATATTCTTGCCATGTAAGATAAAAAAAAAGAGCTTTCTGCCGCAGTAATCAGACCTGGATTACATTTATTAAAAGTGCAGTATCTACATTTAAATGACACTTGTCATTCTCGCTGAATTATATTAAATCCACTGAAGATGCAGCAGCAGCCTGATTCTTAACCCAAGCTAAGCCTTGTGAGATATATAACGTCTCGGTCTGTGACTATATCATGCCTCGCTTATTCTTACAGGAGTAGGGCAAAGTAAGTGCAGGGGAGAAAACCCCAACTTCTGGCAATAAAATATTACAAAATTAGATCAAAATTAGATCAGATATTTTTATTTGTTCAAGATATAGATGATAATGTTTCATACTTGCAACGATATATTTAGGTATTAGATTAATTTCTCTCTTCTCCAACCATCCCCCCCCCCCTCTCTCTCTCGTCGGATTAAATGGCAGTTAGGACCAGATAGGACTGCGATATCTCGCATCGGAATCTGGTGAATTTGCCCCAATACATGTTATACATATGGTTTTTTTTCTTTTTTAATAAATTGGGCACAATACCTCCATATAAGGAAAAAAGTTCAGTCTGACAATCTCCACAGTGTATATATACAGTATATATTTATAATATATATAAGCATGTGTAGTTTAATGAGTATTATATTTTTTGTACATGTGTGTCTGTGTGTCAGTGTAGTTTAGCGTTGATGAGTAGTAGAGGCTTAGGGTAACCATTAACCATTAGGACAGAAAAAATTAGTCTAGAAAATTTATGCCCAGTGTGACTTTTTTTACCTTCCTGAGACTTTGATAAATACGACTCCTAATATTCTAAATCGTTCTTAATGTATTTTCTTTTTTTTGTAAATGTACTTTAAAACACAAACCACGAGGGGTTCGGATTTAAGATTACGCTACTTAGTAAGATGAGAGATTCTGATGAACATGGTGAAGAGGTGTGTCAGCCGTGGTGCGTGTCAGCCGTGGTGCGTGTCAGCCGTGGTTCGTGTCAGCCTTTGAACAGGTTATCCAAGTATTAAAATCTGCACCACTTAGATTAGTGTCAATGGAATTTAGAGTCATGTTTCCAGAACAGCATCACAGAAATTCAACAGTTTTAGCCTTTCCTTGATAAAAGACCTTACACAATATTACTGCCAACTGGCTAACTCTGGACTATGGACCTCCTAAGAGGCCTATTTGCAGCATCCATAACACACACCTTTAACTTGATTCAACTCCCAAACTTACCCAAAACCTACACGAGACCTGGATTTTTTTGGGGAAAGGGCACAGCTTTTATTAATAACCACCTTTTAAACATAAAACACAATAATAAAGGGGCTTTTCAGACTAGGCCGAATCGAACCCAAGCCATGGATACCATGGCACCCACATGATTGCCACCTGCAGACCCAGAAGCGGCAACACATCATAACCCAAAACGGCAGAACAAACTAGAGAGGGGGAGTAACCCATTAGGCCGAATCAGCCAAAAACCAAAGTGATGCCCATTTCCAATCTCTAACCATTAGGCTGAGATCCCTCTGAGTTTAACATACTGGCCTGCCTGGCAAAACACCCCTGCCCCAACCACCCTCCAGACCATAGCTGTGACAGACATTGTTGCCAGGATACACCGGAACCAACCAAACTCTTCTCTCCCCATCTAGCAAGCCAATGAAAGACAAACTTTGGATACCCCTTGTCCTTTCTTGTTAAATGCAAACATAAATACAATACATTACACATGCACACCCATACACAAACCACAAAGGTGGGTGGGAAATTACACCAGGCAAAAAAGGAAAGGTGTACAATTCCTTAACTCCCTTTATAACCCCTGCACCCTTCCAAAACCAAGCTCCCCCTCCCCCCTGCCATCCCCCCACCAGGGCTAGCCCCATTAGCCACTACTGACTAGGGGCTAGCTGCCCTCCAGCCAGAGTCATGTGACCCATGCCCTAAAGCTCCGGGGCTTCTTTGTAACAAGTCTGAGCTGATACAGGCAACTTCTGCTGATTGCCAAAGAAAATAAAGAATGTAGCAAATAATTTAGCAGCTATATTGCAATTAGTTATGTTTGATCCCTTTTGTTGTCACACGGGTTCCCACGTAAACCTTTGCAGTCTTGTGACAAACCCTATTGAAGCAAATGTGTTAATACACTTTGGTAAGTTTTGAAAAGCCAAAGCCACTGTACTTATCTTTCACACAAATGTACTATGTGTGTGTGACAGGAATATGGCTTTCATGTATGGATATAACATATTATATGTGTCATATATTACATATGTCACGTGTAATACATGTAATAACAGCAATATATATTTAATATCTGGCTGCATAGTGCACAGTTTCCCCTTGGGGGTGGCGGCTCTCTGTCTCGCCTCAGGCCCTGAGTGCAATCTATACAAAAGAAACAATACACTACAGGGAATTATAATGCAATAGAAGTGGAACAAATATAAAATCAGA
This sequence comes from Ascaphus truei, assembly GCF_040206685.1. NCBI lineage: Eukaryota > Metazoa > Chordata > Amphibia > Anura > Ascaphidae > Ascaphus > Ascaphus truei. Next base: position 38,649,115 of record NC_134491.1, read on the forward strand.
CAATAGGAAAGGAAATCCCTTCCCACGGAGAGCTTACACTCTAATCAAGTTTCATAAAGTTTCTTAAACTTCAGGTATGTGTATAGGTAACTTTTGACCTTTGGTCAATTTAGGTTGAGTGGGTTTTAATTATTTTTATTCGTGTATGGGGGACCGAAACGTCGTTTTTTGTGTCTTCTATCAAATATAGAAAATTTATGATTTACTTACCCTTGATGTCTTGTTGCAACCGGTATCGTATGGTCTATATATATTTTTTTTTTTGACATTTTTTTTTTAAAGCATAAAAGCGCTTACTCCAATATAAATGTTAATTTAATAAAAATGTATGTAGCCTAGTCCCTTGGCTATCATCTTTCCGTGGCCCTAACTGTATGTCCTGTTAGACCCAGGCACAGTGGGGATAAGCTCTCTCATGGAGGCCTAGCTTGTTGTTGCAGCCTGGATACACTATTGCTGTATCCATGGTCTGTCCTAACAGCAACCAGAGCATGTCATCCCTGAGGAAGATACTGGCTGGGTCACATGCCCATGATGTAATAATGCCTGTCAGTATCGGACATGCCCTGTTATGGGGCAGGGTTACAAGCCCCTCCCATGGGGTACATAAGCTCACACTCACCCAGAAGTCAGGAGGTTCCTTCCCTCCCCCAGTGGAGTTGATGCATTTACCACTTATCCCATCAGGGGTAAGGGAGCTGAGGAGGGGCCTGCAGGGCCTCAAGCCTGGTGGGTCTGCTCCAGGGAACATCTACGCTGTAACCAGAATGATGCCAAATAAAGATCCAGTTGTACACATCTGTTATGGCCTGTATCAATGGAACACTATATGAGTTGCCAGTAAGGACTATCCTGGCTGCACCAGGATCCTCACTGGCTGGAAGTGCTGCGCTATAAGGATCATCACAGAGTGCATGTCCTGATGTCTCCCCATACCATCGCGGAGTTCTCAGGGCCTTCTGATCAACCTCACAGGTATGCTCTGCACCAGAATACACTGGTAGCTATATGGTCTCACTTAGCGTGGGGGAAAAGGTGCTACATGTATAAAAAGACAATAATTCTAGTGAAATGAATAATATGCACACATATAATAAAAACCTGATGTATAATCAAGGGTAAGTACACTACACTATACATAGTGGAACAAATGTCCAATGTGAGATGATCAATATTTCATATGTCCATGATCCACTAGCATGAAGAATATGTTTGTCAGGGTCTCCTAGACATCCTGCTCCTAAGCCATAGTTCCTTTCCTTGTCCACCGGGTGTGCTGCTGCTTTCTGTCTGTTGCGGGGTTTGTCTGTCTGTCTGTCTCGTCTTGTTGCTCCTGTTCTCTGTTCTTATAGTTCCTGCTTCCTGTTTGGGGCTGGCCTTTGCTTTGTGTCAGACTCCTATGCCCATGCTTCTGTTTCTGATCCTGATCTGTTCCTGTACCAGTCCTGCATTTGAGTTCTGTTCATAGTAAAGGCCCTTGCTGGTAATCTGGCTTGTCCCTGTTTGCTCCCTGGTCTCAGTAACTGCTCCCAGGTCTCAGTCCCTGCTCCCTGGTCTCAGTCCCTGCTCCCCGTTCTCAGACCTGTCCCTGCTACCCTGCCCGGTTCCTGCTCCCCTGTCCTGCCTTCCTGTTGCCGGACCCCTGCTTGCCCACGATTATCCTGCTTGCTGCCTGCCACCGACCCTTGTTTGCCCACGACGATCTGACTTGCTGCTTGCCACTGACCTCAGCCCGTGACCCCAAGAATCTTTGCCTGCTCCCGCTGTTCCTGTCACCGAGGTCCTACCCACTACAGGAGTCTCCCTCGTGACAGAAAACAAAGGCCACTTCTGGAACTCACTGGAACAGATCCTTTCCTGCCTGCACTCTTTCCTGCCTGCTTCAGCAGACCCCTCCTGCTTGTGTGGGGGAAAGTTTAAGTTTGGAAGAACCATTTGGGACCCTAAAGGTTTTTTTTGCTGCATAGACCTGTGTACCTTTCTTTAGGTTTTGTTGTTGTTGCAGTGCCTGGGTTAGCCCCTGCAGTACCTGTTATCACCATTTTAGACCCTGGCTTTTATTCCCTGGACAATGATAAAAAAATTCTTACCCTGGTTGGATCACTGATTCTTTACAGGGTTACATTTCAAATCAAGATAACTCTCATTGCTTTGTTGCTTATGTTGTGATTTCTCTGCAATCTGTGATATTTCTATGCCTGATTTCTAAAGTTTCAGATATAACTGCAGGTTTCTCTGTCTATGATATCCCTATGCCTGATGTCTAAAGATTCAGATTTAACTGCAGGTTTCTCTGTCTATGATATCCCTATGCCTGATGTCTAAAGTTTCAGATATAACTACAGGTTTCTCTGTCTATGTTTTTTCCTTGCAATTTATGATATTTCTGTTCATGATGCTAAGATCTCAAATCTAAAATCAGCTCTCCTATCTTTGTCTCCATGTTGTGCCTATATTTCTGTTGTTCATTCCAATGCTCCTGCTTTAAAGACACATTTCCTCTTTACTGGTTTCTTGGGACGTTTGGTTTCCCCATGTCTGAAACTGTGGCTCCCACTTTAAAAGCAGTCCTGAGCAATAAATGTGTACACAGTACCACTGATTCTTCTGAGCCCCTCAAAGCAAAGAGAAAGAAAAAGAAGGGAGGAGGTGTTACAGTGGAGGTTGCAGAAGGAAAGAAGGATGACCCTTCAACATCAGGAAACCCTGCATAAGAAGTGAATAGAGATTTGCTGCAGCTTAATGCGACGCACAGAATCATCCCAGGAATAGTGGAAAAGAAAGAGAATGCCTTTAACCAAGGTAAAGAGGCCTTAACTCAGGCACTTCAATGTGCATGGAAAGATATTGCCTCCATGAATGCCTAGATAAAGAGGAAGAAGCCAAAGCTGCACTACAAAAGTGTCTGTCCTCAGCAATTTCTAAATGCGTATTACAGGAGAAAGCAAAGCACCAGTTGGAGAGTGACCTGGTTGTCATGTCAGAGGAGCTGGAGAGGGCATACGCTAAGGCTGCCGAGGATCAGCGCCTCACTACTAAAAGTAACGAATTCCTGAAAATCTCTATGAAGAAAATTGACAGACTTAATACAGACCTTAAAACCTCTCAAAGGGAATTTCACGAGCTTAGCAGAGAGCTGGGAGCCTTTCAGGATGAGAGATGCTACTTGAAAACAGATATACGTTCTGTAAAAGAGGACTTCGAAGGGTGGAAAAGTGAGTTTGAAACTATAAACCAAATGTACAAGACCCTCTCTGTCCAAACCAGTGAAGGAGATAAAAGACTCTATGAATTAGAAGAGGAAAAGAGACTATTCATAGAGGAAAAGTCAAGGATGCAGTTGGCACTGGAAAAAGCATAGGGTGCCTTGGAAAAAGAAAAAGATCAGTTGGAGAGTGACAGGGTGATCTTGTCAAGTAATCTGGAGAAGGCCTATGCTGATTCTGCCCAGTACCAGAGTTTCATGGATCAAGTTGGCGCAGCGGTGGAAGCATCTCAGAAAGAAGTTCACAGGCTAAACACAGAGCTGTGTACAGTGAGGGATGCCTATGAGATAGTCCTAAGGGACAGAGAGTCAGTAAAGCAAGAGAACATAAGCCTGAAAGAAGAAAGTTTCCAGACTGCTAGCAAAGTAAAAATGCTGCAAGAGCATTTGAGTACCCAGTGTGTCCCCAAAGAGCAGCATGAGGAGCTGAAGGCCACACTGAGATAACCAGAGCCTCGCTGGAGGAGGAGCTTAGAAGCCAGGTAACCCTGTATGAGAGGGGAGCACAGGGTGGTTCAGAAACTGAAGCAAGAGTTAGAGGAGCAGAGACACTGCTCCAGCCCTAACAGTCAGTACACCCAAGAGAAAGAGACATGGAAAAGGCAAGCTGCTGAGACCCTATCAGGAATTGGCAGAGCTCCAAGACGTAATGAGGGATGCATGAAAGAAAGCTCAAAATGATCACAGTGAAGCGATGAAAGCTCTGGGAGGAGAACTGAAGGATGCACACAACCAGGGGTCTCTCGCTGAGGAGTGGACATTGCAGCAAAGCCTACAGATGGAAGAGCTAAAGCTGGCAGCTAAACACACATCCCAGCAAGTCATAGTGCTGTAGGTGCAGATCGCTGAGCTCAAGGCACAGTTTGCCAAAAAGGAGGAGAGAGAGGAGGTGTCCGTCAAGTGGCCGGCCTGACACTGCGCTATGTTGTCAAAATGGCCAATGCCTGAAAATTGTTGGACCACACAGCCCGTGAGAAGGCCCAGCTGCAGCTGGAGCTAGACAAGGTCCGGGAAGAGTACCGGTAGCTGCAGGTCAGAAATAAAGAAAATAAAACACATTTAAGCTTTGATCTGAGTCAGCTGGGAGATATGGTGTCGCGACTCAACTCCAAAGAAGCTGAACCGACAACTGCATTAAATGGGAAAAGAAGTGCAGAAGGACAGCTTCAAGAGCTAAAAACTCAAATAGCTGGTCTTGAATGCTCTTTAAGTGATGCCACGAAATGGCAGTCACAAAAGAGACCACGGAGAATGAACTTAATGTCCCCATTGACTCGAATGGAGAGTCTGATGCACCCGTGCCTGAGGCCCATTTTCCTGATGCCCATGCCCCTTCAATTGAGTTGAACATACCCATCGGGAAGTTCCTGATTCCAAAACGAAAAAAGATATGTTGGTCACAAAAAGAGAGCACAGAAAGTGAACTAGATGTCCTCACTGACGTATGTGAAGAGCCTGATGTATCCGTTCCCGATACCCATGCCCCTGCTATCACGTTAGACGGACCCCTTGTGAAGTTCCTTGCAATGCCTAATGTATCTGATGCTGATGCCTACACTGCTGTGATGAGGATAAATGCACCTCTCTCAGATTTCCCATCCGCACTTGATGTACACATTAAGTTGGCCTTCCATCAAGGTTTCCCTGAAGAGCCTGGAGGATCGTCCGGAGAATGCTCTCGAGAGGGGGGAGCAATGTCAGGGTCTCCTAGACATCCTGCCATAGTTCCTTTCCTTGTCCACCAGGTGTGCTGCTGCTTTCTGTCTGCTCTGGTGTTTGTCTGTCTGTCTCTTCTCTTGTTGCTCCTGTTCTCTGTCCTTATAGTTCCTGCTTCCTGTTTGGGGCTGGCCTTTGCTTTGTGTCAGACTCCTATGCCCATGCTTCTGTTTCTGATCTGTTCCTGTAACAGTTCTGTTCTGTATTTGAGTTCTGTTCATAGTAAAGGCCCTTGCTGGTAATCTGGCTTGTCCCTGTTTGTTCCCTGGTCTCAGTCCCTGCTGCCTGGTCTCAGTCCCTGTTCCCATACCTGTCCCTTTCCTCTGCCCAGTTCCTGCTCCCCTGTCCTGCTCCTGCCTTCCTGTTGCCTTGCTGCTTGCTACCGACCTCAGCCCATGACCCCAACAATCTTTGCCTGCTCCTGCAGTTCCAGCCACCGAGGTCATACCCGCTACAGGAGTCTCCCTCGTGACAATATTGAAAAAATGATCTTCAAGCTCCCATTGGAAGCAGAGCAGTTTTTTAGTGTAATTATAAACACAAGTTCATCTGATGGTGAAAGCCAAGAAAATAGTCAATGATCTGGTCTCTCTGGTAACCAATGGAAACTTTCCTCAGCCCGCTACCATACTGGGAGATGTTAAGGGAGTTTATTCTGCAATCTGCTCTCTCTGTCCCGATAAAATGTTTTTCATATGAAGCCTGCCAAAATAACGTATTACAAATGGGTGGAGGGGAAGTACCCAGATGTAAAATCTCCTATTACTGGAAGGGAAAGGGAAGGGAATATGCCTTCTGTCCCGAACACCACGGTCCTGTGTATGGTTTTCTCGTGGGGTCTAATTCAATAAATAAAAAACTGGAACATGAATTTGTTTTTGAAGTGACAATGCTTGGTTTTGCCACCTATTCCTCCCTACAGATTTAAAGCTTCTGTTTGTCACTTCTACCTTCCATTCAGTTTGTATTTATTAGAGATACATACATGAGTGCCCTGTCAGCCCCTCCACACCATGATATAATCTGGCTGAATCATAATAATAATAACAGTTTGATTTGTGAGATCCCGTTCAGGTGCATAGAGACCATTAAGAACATCCTATCTCAGCTGTTTGTATTTCTGGACCACTGAAATGATAAACAAACATGTAATAAATGATGTTTTGCCCAGACAAAGTAGAAGCATAGTTTGTAAATCAATTATAGCCAAGAGACAGTCTACTTTGAATCATTCTACAGGGCTCTGTTGATATTTTCTGTAGAAAAGAGCAGAGAACATACTGTAGGAAAAGTTATGACTTTGAAGTAACATCTTCAATGCAATCCAGTCTAATTATACTCTTAACTCCTCTTGCCCCTTTAATACTGTATGTTGTCCATGATATTTCTGTTCACATATCAGGAGTGCAGATGTACGATTCTTCCATTCATCTGTACACATCAGGCATTTTTTGGGAAGCTTTGCAAAACAAAAATTGGTACATATTAAAAATTAATGTCCTGGGTCACTCCCTTATATACTGCTATATTTTGCCGTTGTCACCAAATTCGGGCAACATTCTAATCAATTTTGGGAAACTTTGGCAAAATTATGCGCAGTGCAAAGTTTTGTGAAAACACAAAATGTAACCTTTACTCTGTCCTTATGAAATAACGGGTATGGCACAGAAAATGGCTCGTTTTATAGGGGGTGATCATGCTGCCCTAACGAATTGGAACCCCTCCATTGCTATTTTGTGGCATCTAGGTGCCATTTGCGTTCATGTAATCCCTTCTGGTGAAATCACGTGATGTGCCGGAGGTTCACTGGTGCACTTGTTATGGCAGACCCCCGCCACTGTTAAGGAGAAGATAAAAAATACAATTTGAGGACATTTTCACATCTGTAATCAGGAGCGTTATCTTTTCCATCAGTATTTTTGCAATTTCTCATTAAGTTACATCACGAAAACCAAAAGTAAATCACCCGGTGAATTCCTGTATTTTGATTCCAAAACAATAGCTTCAGTGATCACGAAACTGCACATTTTTGAAATTTCTGGAGATAATTTTGGCATTTCCACTTGTGTTTGAGGATGAGATTAGTGTTAGTACTGGGGTTAGAATCACAAGATTCAGGATTTTTTTTGAAAAGAGAAAATTATGGGCCCTTCAGAATGTCCCAAAGTGAGACTCCTAACAGCCTGGCTACTCCTTCTCACAATAAAATATATTGAAACCATTATTCAGCCACCAGCCTCTCTCTGACAAACATTAATATTTAACATTATTTAGCCCATGGTGTATTTGAGTAAAGCTTAAAAAAAACATGCAAGTCATAATTAATTATAATGCAAAAAACTATCATTTTAAATTTTAATAGCCAGTCTTAATATTAGATACATTTTAAATAAAGTTCACTAATTTACCACTTAACCTCTTTGCTGCTAGCGAAAAGCTTAAATATGTATGATGCAGTTTGACTATAACACGTTTCCTTGTAATGCATAAAATAGGGGATGGAAGCAGAACAAGAGGTGAAGACCTAAGCCTGGATGGAGGCTGGTATATGTGGAAATCATAAAAACAGACAAAGATGCCCAAATCTACTTCCATTGTGACAAAAATACACAGTGCAATACCTATATATTATCTTGAAAAAAGGGTCATTTAGTTCAACCCTTTGGCCAAAGTGTCTTAAGCCTGCTGCCACTTTCAAAGCATGACCGTAGCAGGTCTTAACACCCGCTAGGTTTAAATTCTTATTAACCTGTATAATAACAGCAAGAATGATCGCATTGGATCTGTCGTAACCTGGCAAAATGAAACTGACCTGCCAACTTGGAAAGTGGGGAGGGGCAAGCTTAAACCTTGGGGGTAGGAAATCACTCATCGTTAAAAGGGTAGTGGATGCATGGAACGGTTTGTCAGCAGAAGCTGTATAAGTGGATAGAGTAAATTAAATATAAGTTTTGGGATAGACATATTGCTTCCAGGAATACAGACTGCTCTATCTATCTATCTATCTATCTATCTATCTATCTATCTATCTATCTATCTATCTATCTATCTATCTATCTATCTATCTATCTATCTATCTAGCTATCTAGCTATCTATCTATCTATCTCAATGTCTTTTATAGCACGCACACACAGAATCCTGCTCATATGCACTTTAAAAAAATTCCAAAAGCTGGAGCGGAGAATTAATCGAGGTTTGGATAGGCAATTTCAAAGGGCCCAGTCTTGACCATTTTCTGAAAGTGGGATGGTCTTTGATGTTTCTGATGGAGCTCAAATTGAGTGCAAAGTTTTACAGCATATAAGTATAGCCATGGCTGGTCCAGCTATCTTTCTACCCCACTGTCAAGTAAGTTCTCAGAGGTACAGACAGTAATAGGCTATCCTCACGCAGCCTCTCTGAGTGGCAGGATAGGTGGTGACACTGGGTCTCTGTTGCAGCCTATCATGGTGCAGACCCTGTGCCCTCCCCTTTTGCATGAGGGAGGATGTTCTAAATTATAGGAGTCAGTTCTCCTCTGCCACTCCTGGGGAGAGGAGTGTGTGTTGGAGTTCCCTTCAGCCCCTCATGGGTGGAGGAGCCAAGATCTGTGCTTAGCACAAGGCCTCATCACATTATCTGCTGGCCAGCACCATCCAAGGGCCTGACTCTACTATATGCAACGCAGTGGTTGCTATAAATAAAGACCCTGTTTATATACTTCTGGCTAGGTTGCAGTCTATTAGCCTGAAGTATAAGAGTAAGACTGCCACGGTAGGGACTTCCTGCAGTATACTGCATCCTGCTGTGACTGGAGGCGCTGTCACCACATGGAAAGAACCTAAGGATCACCGAATGCTTGTCCTGTTACCCCACAACATCGCGGACACTCATCTCCCCTGGACCCTCACAGGTATGACCGCACCACAGACATTAGTAGCAGCAACATGTTTCCAAAAGGGGGTGGGGGGAGAAACAGGGCTACATAAGGAAAATGGTGCTCGTATATTTCTTATAAACAGTACTGCAACATGCTATAAATTTAATACAAAAGTTGAGAGCAGCTAAAACATGATATGTGCCACAAACACTCATTCATCCAAGACATCACACATTTAACATGAAATTTTCCTAACCCTGAGAAATAATGTATTTGAAAATCTATTTTTTTTTTTGCTATTTAGCTTATTAGAGGGCAGATTCATCAAATGTCAGTTCTGATCAGGACATCCAGTCCGGAGAAATCCTGGACCAGTGCTTGCTGTATCTGCCTCTCTGATTCCCAGCCTATATTTTAAAGGGTGTGGTCTACAGTACCTTTAATAAGTCCTTCTTGTTAAGTTTCTGTGTGAATGTACAGGATGTGTAGGCTTGTTAACGGCAAAATGGTTAACTGTGTATTCGACACTGAAAGCTGCTTATTTACTATTTTAGTTGAGGCTTTCGTATCTTAATTTGAAAATATATTAGAAGCAACTTATACTGTAATATAAAAACATTGAAAACAACAAAGTGCTTGTTACATGGGTAAGACCTGTTGTGGTAACTTTAAAATGAGAGTACAGCGCTACATATTTTTTTACTTGAAATTAAATTTGTACTAAAGGTTGTAGGTAAATATATCGACTATTTACATATTTTTTTTTAGTAGTGTTTCTTTAACAATTGTGTATGTTCACCTCTTTCATTGATACATTGTAGTAAAAGAGACACTACTCCCCCCCCCCCCACACACCGCCTTTGAAATCGGGAGATTAACGGTACTATATGGTATATCTAGAGGAATAAATGTTCTTCCTAAAAGTGCATTTACTTTAGAGGAAGTCAACATGAACGTTTTCTGAACGAGAAAGATATAGAAAAGCTGACACTTGTATAGATGTTGAATTCTCACTAGACGTGAGAAGCCGTATAGGACACAGACGTAAAACACGGCTAGCACAATCTACATAGTGATAATAATGACCTTAAAGGCATTCCTACCAAATTCTGCGACACGGGAGGGTGTTTACCCGTGCGAGGCTTCGCTGGTCTTTCCAGCACAGAAAGGGGTTAAACGGTGAGAATGATCCTAAGCTGATATTACTGTTCTGTGACACAGTAGAATGGATGGAGACTAACCTGTTTCTAATCTATGCAGTGTTTGGAGGCGCCAACAGAGGTGAACAGTTCAGTGTTAACATTTGCAGTCCAATACATTCTCCTGATGATGAAGGAACCCTCCTTCGAAACACGTAGAGCTACGGAGAACCAGATAGTGTGTTTGTGTGTGACACCCAGGACCGGAAGTGATGCGGGACGCCGGCTAGAGTGGCGTGGAGAAGTTACGGTGACCGATGGGCAAGATACATGAATGAACTGGTTCACTTACAGCTGTTTTATACGCTGCATACTTGTGAGGGAATACCTCTATAAGTAAAGTGATATCAAGAAGCAGCTCCGCTTTGCCTGCCCTTCTTTGATTCTGCTGTTGGGAAGGAGTGAGAAGGAGCAAAGAAACCTTTAAGTGCTTGAACGCAGGCACCTGCATGTAAGTGCATATATCACCCATGACATTTCTCTGAATTTTTTTTTTTGAACGTGCTTCACAATTTTTCTTTTTTTTTTTTTGTCTTTTTTTACTTGCGGTGCGCTGAATCGTTTTTTCCTGAAAAGCTCAATACTTTTCTGGCCTTTCTTGTACTGATGGTGTTATACGAAATGTATGCATGAATAAACACTTCTCTCACTTATGTCTCCATACCAGTGTACATACATGTAGCTCCCTTTCCCTATGACTATGGGAACTACACGTGCCTATTACCTGTATTGCTCTCAGGAGGCCTAATTCTCCGCCACTGGCAGCTTTGGGTGATCACTTTCCTCTTTGGTACAGTGCCTCCACCTGGGCGGGATCCCAGCGTAGCGGGATAACCCCTCACAGGAACCAATTGCAGTACACATACACACAGGTATATATAACTGGTTTACTAACACATGCAGAAATATCAATACAATGTCCCCCAAAACAATACCCACACAGTATTCACCAACCCGGTGTAGTCCTCCCAAAGTACTGAGGGTGCCCTGGGCACCTAACCACCCTGGTGTAAACAGAACAATGCCCACCTCCCAAAGTGTGTGGAGTAGCGCTACCCCTGTGTGAAATCATTGGTGCACGGTGGTACCTTCCTGGTCTCAGGCCAAACCGGGGTATACTGGAGATACTGGATTAGCAGGGCCGCAACGTGATCCCAACGACGCAGGATCTGCCAAATCGTCTCTCGCCTTATCGGTGGTGTCCGTGTCTTGAGGGAGCTCCAGCAAGAGTGTCCCAGACCGCTGGGCACAGTGTGGCCATCTGGTCACCGGCATAGTAACAAAACTAAGTGCAGTGGGAAGTGTCCCTATCTAAGGGCCTTCCCTACAATACGTAGCTAAAGTGACTCTCGGCCTGACTGGGGCCTACGGGGGAAAGTCTGGCCTAGTCCATGACTACTGGCACCAGGACAATACCTGCTCCCTTTGCTACCTTCGTATTCTCCTTGTGCAGCATCGGCGTCCTGCTCCTGCTGCAGCGCTCTCTACCATTACTACCTCTATTACAGGCGATCCCTCACACGTCCACCATGTGAGGAAACTACCTAGTCCTAAGGGATTACTCTAGGCCTAGTCCGGGGCTAGAGGCACCTGGAGATAACCTTTTTGCTTGCAGTCTCGCTCCCGGGACCATTTTGTAACAAATCTCAATCTATCCCTCCTAGGGGATTCTGGGACCCTTGCGGAGCTGTGTAATGGCTGCCCCTCTGCTGCTACTCTCTGCACATGTGCACACTGCGCATGCGCGACAGCTAAAATGGCCGGCCGCACTTGCAGCCTGGCGCGGAGCTCCAGCTGCACCCCAATAGTCTGGCAACTCCCCCTCCCATACCGGAGGTAAGAAGGGAAGCCCAGCTGCATCCTCCCCCTGGTGGAGAATTCAACGCTCCCACTTGGGAACAACATACACAAAGTTTATATAATAAAAATGCATAATATCATATAAACAACTTAATGGGGTGCAATAACTCTAAACAAAGTTAAACAGTTTAATGAGGACAGTCATAATAGCTCCGACACAGCTGCTTAGACTCATAGTGAGGTGCCCCTAATAAATCATACGCCATTCTCATTGGCGGGCATCTCACTCTTTGACTCCTGTGAGTATCATTTCCAACATCATCTTCGTTGGAGAGGCTACCATCGGCTTGAGGCCCTCCCCTCTCATAAGGTGTGCACCTGGCTGAACAGTGTCTATATTTGGTATAAAACGTCGGCTTCTTGGGTCGAGGGGTTAGCTTGCTGAAGCTATTGGGGAGGATACATGAGGCTTTGGCCCATTACCTGTTGCTTTGTAGGGTGGTGCCCACCAGTCTCCATTTGAGTTAGCGGAGGGTCCCTCCAAAGGATCTTGAGTACTTTCGGTGACTGTATCCGGAGTTTCAGTAATTTCCTCTGTGTTGCTTGCCGGCACTATTGAAACTGGTTCAGGTTCACGCTCTCTCATTTGAGTGATAGCCAGCAGGTGATTTACCCTTCCATCTGCATCCGGTATACAGGGAGGCCCGGCATCTGGTACTCTACCTCAAAGTCGGTAGCGGTCCACTAAGTTGTCTTTCTCTGGGATCCCTAAATTTCTCAGGACAACTGCATCTCCCGGTCGAACCTTGTGGTCATACCTTCGCTTGTTGCTCTTGTTCAATTTGGAGGTGGCTTTCTCCACCAACTGATATGCTTGTCATGTTCTAAGCCTGCTGTACCCATGCTTGGCCACTGGGATTGCTGCTGCTCTGCTGGCTCTCTCTGTGTCTTGTTCTAGCCTGCAGTACTCATACTTGTCCACCGGGATTGCTGCTGCTCTGCTAACTCTCTCAGGAACATTCTAGACTCTGAAAATTTACACCTGTGCTCTACCTCTCGTCTGCCTATACAAACTTCCACTTCCTGTCTGTCAGTGCCAGGTTCCTGTGTTTGCTGCTACTATTGCTGTTGTCCTATTTCTGTCTCCTCGCTGTCGACTTCTGCTTGTGACCTCAACTACGTTATCTGCCGCCTGCCTCCGACCTCTGCTTGTGACCTCGACCACGCTATCTGCCACCTGCCTCCAACCTCTGCTTGTGACCTCGACCACGCTATCTGCCGCCTTCCCCCGGCCTCTGCTTGTGACCTTGACCCCACTCCCTGCTGTTCCTGCCCCTGGGATCCACTCCATCCGTTGATCCACCCTTGACAATGTTCTGTGAAGGCTATCCTGGAGCCGTCTCACATACTTCTAATGTGCCATATTGGGTACTCCATTGGTGGATACCCGAAGACGGATGTCGCGCCTCTCGACCGAACGTCATGAAGTAAGGAGTATACCATGTGGATTCATGCCTGGTGCAATTATAAGCATGCACTAGCGGTTTGACATGCTTGCTCCATTCGGCTTTCTTGGAGACCGTTAGAGTGCCTAGCATATCTAATAGGGTTTGGTAAAACCTTTCCGGCAGAGCGATCTCTTCAGGGTAGTATGGAGTTGTGCGAAACTTCTCGAGGTTGAGCAAGTTTAGAAGCTCTTGGATCAACTTGCTCGCGAAGTCTCTTCCTTGATCGGAGTGCATCCAATTTGGCAACCCGTAGTGGATGAAGTACTTCTCTCACAGCACTTAGGCTACTGTGAGAGCTTTCTGATCCTTGGTGGGAAACGCTTGGGCGTATCGAGTGTAATGATCGGTCACTACCAGGATATTCCCGATTACACTTTAAGTCTGCTTCAATGCAAAGTAAGTCCATGCAGACTAGGTCCATGGTTCCGGAGCTCTTTAAGTGGACCTTTGGGGCTCCGCGTGTAGGCAGTGTTTTCCGCTTTATGCACCACAGGCATTTCCAACAATGGCGCTCCACTGATTCCCGCATTTTGGGCCAGAAGAACCGGTCTTTTATTAGGCTGAACTTCTTGTCCACTCCCAGGTGTCCATGATCGTCATGCAGGGAGCGTAGGACAGGGTACTGCATACTTCAGGGCAGGACTAGTTTTCTCCTATCGGGATGGTTATAATGAGGGACAACCCTGTAGAGACTACCACGTTCCATGCGGAATTTGTCCCATTCCCTCATGATGACAGCGACCGTGTCGGTAGGAGCACGCTTCACCAAGGGGAAGTTGTTTTGTTGGATAGCCTGGCATATAGCTTTAGTTACCTGGTCTCGCATCTGGTGCATCACTAACCCTTTCCATCTCATGATGGTGTCTTGGGTGATGGACATGCCTTCTGGATGGCAATAGGGGGCAGGGAGTGCCTTGGACTGACATCCCAGTGAATCAGCTACTCGGAGTTCGGAAAAAACAATTTTATCCTCCACTATGGCTGCGGTTGAACACATTGCCCGAATACGAAGTCCAGGGATTTCTTTCCACATCTTCTGGACAGAGCATCGGCTCCGATGTTCAAGGGCCCGACTTGTACTTTAGTGTAAACTGGTAATTGGATAGGGCGGCCAACCCCCTGTGGCTGGTCGCATCCAATTTAGCAGAGGTCAGAATGTAGGTCAATGGATTGTTGTTGTTCCGTACCTCGAAAGAGACCCCGTACAAGTAGTCATGTAGCTAGTTTCAGAAGGCGTTCTTCGTGGTCTTCTAGTGTTTTGCCAAACACGATAATATCGTCCAGACAGACTTAGCATTTCCGGGGATTCATATCTCAGATAGTCTTCTCCATTAACCTCTGAAAGGTCGCAGGTGCACCACAGATGCCTTGGGGCATTCGGGTGAACTGCTAGAACCCAAGGGGGCAGACAAACGCTATCTTCTACCTGGTAGTATCCAGATCTCAGGTCCAGCACGGTGAACCACTGACTGCCTGATAGGGCGCTGAGAATTTCCTCTATCCACGGCAAGGTATATTGGTCTGGTACCTGCAGTGGTTAAGGGTGTGGTAGTCTACGCATAGGCAGACTGACCCATTGTTCTTGCGTTCTACCACGTTAAGGGAGGCATAGGGCCTACGGGACTCCGTTACGATGCCCGACGTCTGCATCTCCTTCAGGATGTATCTCACATCCTCCACATCTCTGGGAGTGATGCGTCTGGAATGCTCCTGGAAGGGGGTGACATCATTCAGCCTGATCGTGAGCTGGGTGCTCTTGCTGCAGCCCACATCCATCTCACTGGTGGCGAACACCTCCCGATGCTCCTCCAATTTGTCACTTTGCTGTTTCTTCCATTCTGCGGGCAGAGTCGATTTCCACAACCCGGCAGTAGCTTCTTGCACTGTAGCAGCGTTCACATAAGCCTGGGATTCTATGGACATAACCGGGTATATCCAGCCCAGTGCTTGACCGATGTCAAACCGTATGGGGTGGGGCGAGATATTCTGTATGGCTACCTTGAATTGGTTGGGAAGAGCAGTCTTCTATTCCTTCATTTCTGGTACCACCCTAAACCCTCTCTTGACGTCCTATTTGGGTGTGGTCTCCAGGGAGAAATACCAGTCGGATTCGTCACGTCCCGGGTAGTTAGGTACTGCAGCCATGTGTTTCATTCCCCCTGGTGGAATCTCTGTCAACCCCTTCTCGAGATTAAAGAATTGGCCAAATCCTTCTTGGGCAGAGATCCTGTAGTACTCCTCTTTGAATAATGGGAGGATCCTTAGGGAGGATAGGGGTAATTCGCCGGCTTCTTGCAGATAGGCCCGGATCAAAGCTCGCACCACATCTGGGTTGGTCCCCAGTATGATGGGGGATCTTGGATGTTCCCGGGGTTCGGGACATACAGTATCAGGGCTTCCATTTCCATGGGGTGGGTTTTGTTGATGGTCAGTTGTGTTATGTCCAACCGCACTTGAAGCACACCCATGATGGGGTAGTCTTCTCTACTAAGGCCCCACAGTTTCATCTTCTCTGCCAACTGCATACTGTAGGCAGGTGTCTCAGATGCAGGTCGTAGAATGGCCAGTAGATAATGATCACTTGAGACCCAGTGTCAAGCAATGCGGAGGCATAGATTCCTTCCACTATGACTCGTATTATAGCCGCAGGACCTAATCGACTTTAGGCGTCCGGTTGGGCTGCCTTTTTGGGGCTAGGCGCAGGGGTGCTCTCCGAGGACGTGGATGGCTGTTCTGTCATTTGGACTGTGAAGGCCATGGCTCCAGGGTTGGGGGTTCTTGGCTTTGGACAGTTTGGGGCGAAATGACCTTCTCCATTGCAGTTATAGCAGTAGGTACCTCAGGTCTCACCAGCACTAGTTGTAGTGACCAGATTTCGGGGCACCCTGGAAGCGGAGACAGGCGCCACTGAAGGAGGGTTATCTTCTGTACTTTCCGTCTCCTTAGACTTCTGAGCTGACGCCCCTTTGGTCTCTTCCTTGCGAGAGTTTTTATGCTTCTTAGGGGTGAGTAACCATGTATAGGCTTTGTGCCCTTTCACCAGGCCTAATAGCTCCTCAAATGTAGGGGGACTTCCTTGTAGCAATGAACACTGGATCATGATAACTACAGTATATGGTGAGTCAGTGTCGATCCCCTTAAAAACTGTTTTCTATGATATTCATCCACTTCAGAGGCTGGAATTATATTGTGTGTATGTAGTTTCCACAACACTAACTATTTGTTTAATAAACACAGACAGTTCTTCCACTTCTTTCTGCCTTAGACTGTAGAACTTAGACCAGAGTTCGCTTTGGTCCTCTTCCAGGCCGTATATCAGCGTCAACAAATCCACTATATTCTGGGCGGTAACGTCTACATTCTGGTGCATGCTAGCCATCATAGAGGCGGATGGTCTTAGACTTTCCATTTTCCGCTGCCTCTTTACAGCTTCAGTGAAAGACCATTCTTCCAATACTTTCAGGGTATGTTCCCTCCATGCCTCAAATACTTCTTCGACAGGAGTGGGTGACATCCTGGAGAAGGCTTTGAGTTTGTGGTAGTTGTAGGACTGCGAAGCTTGTGCTAGGCCTTCCACTAGTTGCTGTATTGTCCCTCCCAAATTTGAGTCTCCGGTCGACTAGGGTAGTCAGGTCTGCGGCTATGGCCTGACTCCGTGCTAGCTCCGTACCTTCTGGGGGTATCTGAATAATGAGGGAGTTCAGCCTTGTAAGGTACCTCGGGTGTAGTTCCTGGACTGAAGGTTACCATGTGTATGGGTAGGTCGGGGAATATCAGTGGACAACCCGTGGCCAAGGCTTCCGGGAAATGCAGGACCTGTGGGCCATCTGCTTCACGTATCTTGTGGCCGGCAGCAACTATGACAATACTCCAGCGGGAAGTATGGTCCCACTTGCGGCCTATAGGCCGGGTGTTTGCTAAACCAGGCAAATGTCTTAGGTAGTGGCAGACTTCCCACAGGGGGTGTCGGCTCGGACATCCCCCACTGCGACCACGTGGCGGGGAGATTCGTGAAAGTCCAAGGCCCACTTGTGGACTTCTTGCTTGGAGGGCACAAACATGGCTTCTCAAATTTTTGTACTACTCTCTCAGGCACCCCAGGTCTGAATCTCAGCAGCTCCTCCAAATGTAGCCCCCTTTCCCTATGACTATGGGAACTACACGTGCTGATTACCTGTATTGCTCTCAGGAGGAGGATTCTCTGCCACTGAGAGCCTGGGGTGATCACTTTCCTCTTTGGTACAAAGCCTCCACCTAAGAGGGATCCCAGCGCAGCGGGATAACCCCTCACAGGAACCAATTATAGTGAAGAATACACACACACACAGGTATATATAACTGGTTTACTAACACAAGCACAAATATCAATAACAATACAATGTCCCCCAAAACAATACCCACACACTATTCACCACCCCAGTGGGGTTCCCCCAAAGTACAAAGGGTGCCCTGGGCACCTAACCACCCCGGTGTCCACAGAACAATACCCATTCCCCAAAGTATGTGGAGTAGCGCTACCCCTGTGTGAAATCGTTGGTGCACTATAGTACCTTCCTGGTCTCAGGCCAGACCGGTGTATACTGGAGATCCTGGATTAGCAGGGCCATAACGTGATCCCACAATGCAGGGTCTACCAAATCCCCTTTCACCTTATCGGTGGTGTCCGTGTCTTGAGGGAGCTCCAGCAGGAGTGTCTCCCTTAAAGTCTCTAGGCCCCGGGCCTGGTCCCAGACTGCAGGGTACCGCGTAGCCGTCCAGTCACCGGCATAGTAACAACACTAAGTGCTAGTGGAAAGTGTCCCTATCTAAGGGCCTTCCCTACAATACGTAGGTAAAGTGGCTCTGGGACTGACTTGGGCCTACGGGGGAAAGTCTGGCCTTGTCCAGAGCTACTGGCACCAGGACAATACCTACTCCATCTGCTGCCTCCTTCAGCCTCCTTGTGCAGTGGTGGTGTCCTGCTCCTGCTGCAGCGCTCTCTACCAGTACTACCTCTATTACGGGCGATCACTCACACGTCCACCATGTGAGGGGACTACCTGGGATTACTCTAGGCCTAGTCCGGGGCTACGGGCACCCAGACACAACCTCTCTGTTTGCAGTCTTTCTCCAGACTGGCGTGTGGGACCGTTTCGTGCCAAACCTCTATCTATCCCTTCTAAGGGATTCTGGGACATGTAATCCCTTACGGAGCCGTGTGTAATGGCCGCCGCGCTGCTGCTACTCTCTCCATATGCGTCACACTGAGAATGCATGACAGCTAAAATGGCCGTCCATACTTGCAACCTGGTGCGGAGCTCCGGCGGCACCCCAGTAGTCCGGCAACTCCCCATATTAGGCTACACACAAAAAATGGGAGATCTTTAATGGTCGAGTCCACCATTTTGTTGAAATCAAGGACTTATTGTCACTTGTGCGGTTACAGATGGGTAAAGGAGAACCTGTGAAAGTGTTAATTGCTCTTTTTGATCCTTTTGGTTAGAAATGCTTAGAAGGCTCCCACCCCCTTCCCCTCTCTAATTAAACTGTGACTTATCTGGGCATCTGGCCTATGTCATTTTAATCACAATTGCAATATGAGAAAATGGCAGCCTGAAGCCCGATATATTTGTTAGAAATGTTTGCTCAGTATATGACACATCTTTGTAATAATGAAGTGCTTAGTGGCAGCCTAATCTGACTTGGTGGGCATAAAAAATAAAAAAAAGTAAGTAATTACACACCAAAAAATAAATCGTTTCCTGATAAAAGTAACATCAACACAGTTCTGCTTTCCCCTCAACGTGATCTTTTGACTTGCTGGTAATTTATGTAAAATAATGTTAAGTTGATAGTCTAAGCTGATTGAATAGGCAAAAAACTTGGTCCTGTTTTAATGCACCAAGAAGACATCGAAGTAAATAATCCATAAAATACTATCTGGGACTTCATTAAGATGATGATGATGATGATGATTAAGCAACTTTTTTATTTTTTATTTTAATACAGACTTATTTAGCCTCTTGGTTACAATTCAACATTATTTGCAATTGTCAGTATTTACGGAGTTCGCCAGCAAACCATCAATTTGAATGAACAAAGAGAACTATTTTCTCATACTCATATAAGACCTACATTTATAGTATTTACATGCTGAGGTAATTACTGCTAAATAATTTAATACTGACATATCAATTCTATTTCATTCCGCGATATTGTGAGTCTGGATTGGGGTCCTGACCTCCATTAAATAGCAAATAAACACTGGTCATTTTTCCATTTACACGAGATTTCCTTCATAAGGTTTACAATAATTTTGTGGATTCCCCACTATTTGTATAATTAACACATACTTGTGACTGGAGCTGCACTCGGTATATTGATATTTCATTATATTCAACACAATCTAAGGGCTCCTTTCTCTGAATAAACAGGGGTTTATTGTGAATCTAGCAATTAATTGATGTTGTTTTTCTACCAAAAATGATTTGAATCTCTTTCACGGTCAGAGTTAAACATTGCTTTATTATCATTAACACCTTCACTGCCAGAGGCCTGTAAACTAGTGTTGCTGATCCCACTTGTACTCAAGAGGATAAATGAAAATACGGGTTGTGAAGGCATGAGAGAATAAACTCTTTAAACAAGGTTTATTCTGTAGAAAAGAAAGGGAGAAAATATTTTTCAAATAGACAATTGTTTAGCAGAAATGTGGGTAATAAAGACTGGTGGCTATGAGACTTTTAGGGCCTAAGCTTTAAGCAGCGATAAGGCACTTATCGCCAAAAAAGGCTACAGCGATTCAGTAAGCCCCGATAAATCGGCGATAAGAGAGCTTTTCGGCAATTTTTTTTGTCGAAAAACAAATCACCAAATGAGCGGCGATAAGCCACGTATCTCCAGCTTTTCAAACTCGTGCTATTCTAGGAGCCCTGATTAGCTTATCGAGGCTGATCGCCGCTCTAGAATTGCGATTTCCTCTCCAAATCATCCCACCAGGAAAAGTTGGCAAGAAGGTGGTGAGACGCTGACGATAAGCGGAGAGAGGGACTTAGGGATAAAAAAGCATTTTTCTGCATCGGATTGATGCTGGGGGTCTCCGGAGCTGATACCTATTAATATCAGCACTGGAGACACCCGGCATCAGTCCGATGCAGGAAAAATGCATTTACAGTCAACTTCATTACCTTAGCGGCTAACCACTAAGGCAATGAAGGGGTTAAGGGACAACAGCAGCTTTATGTAATAAGCACCAATACATAACCCACCCCCTGCACCCCCACATAAAACCATTTTTATTTATTTTAACACAGGATTGATAACATAGGCCAGCGGGTGTCCCCGGGTGGCCCCACGGTGTCTGTGGGCCCTCGGGTGGTCCAGGGGTCCTCACGTGGTCCCTGTGGGTGTCTGTGGGCCCCACAAGAGGTCCTCGGATGGTCCCCGTGGGTGTCTGGGGGTCTCTGGGTCATTACCATGGGTGTCTGGGGGCCCTTGGGTGGTTCCCACGGGCGTCCAGGGGTCCTTGGTTCGTGAACAACTTCAGAGCTGTAGTCCAACCCTTGACACAGCTGACAAAGGGTTACCCGCCACCACGGGCGTCCAAGGGTTTTTGGCTTCGAAATGGATGGTGGTGGACAAACTATATGACTATCTATATGGAGCAGCGTTTGTATTGCACACAGACAACAATCCCTTTATGTATATTCTAACATCAGCGAAACTGGATGCCACTGGACACAGGTGGTTGGCAGCATTGGCCACTTACAATTTCAGTCTAAAGTACAGACCTGGGAAACAAAATATTGATACGGATGCATGTCCCAAATTCACTGGGATGCTCAAGCCCAGGATGGACTTTGGAAAAACAAGTGTGCACGCAATGTGCAAGCAACTAGAAATGGGAGAAAAATTACCACAGAGAATCCAAATAGAATGGCTGATAGTCTGGGGATCTCTCCCACTTTAGTTCCTTTAGTGTACTCTTACCCCACAGAGTTGACCATGGAGGGCTTACACCAACTAAACCGACATGGTCTATCGCAGCAGACAGACCCAGGACTGAGAGAAGTGTGGTCAGCTCTGAGGGACTGGAAGCCGCCCCGGGCAGTCATCGGGGAGCACCCTGAGAGTCGACTCCTTATGAGGGAGTGGGATAACCTGGTGCTTAAGAATCGAGTAATGTTCAGAGTTGCTAAGAAAACTCAGCACCTGGTGACTAAGCAACTGGTACTTCAATACCATTATAGGCAAGTAGTTCTATGTTCACTAGATGATCATAGCCATTTGGGCACAGACAAAACAATGGGATTAGTGAAAGATCGATTCTTATGGCACAGGATGTCGAGGAATATTGTAAGAACTGAGGAAAGTGTGCGACCAGAAAGACTTTGCCTACCTTGGTATCACCCTTGATCTGTATCACCAGCAGTGTGCCACTGGACTTAGTCTGCATGGACTTCCTGTCTTTAGAGTCAGATAGCACCAGTAATATCTTAGTGGTCACAGATCATTTCACCCGGTATACGCAAGCATTCCCTGCAAAGGACCAACGAGCCGCTACAGTCGCCAAAGTGTTATGGGACTAGTAAGGATGGGAGTTCGAAAGCCAATTTATCAAGGAATTACGGCGCATCTGTTGGATAAAAAAAATCCAGAACCACACCTTACCACCCACAAGGTGATCCGCAACCAGAGATTCAATAGGATCCTATTAAATATGATGGGTACCTTAAATAATCAAGGAAAGGAAAGATGGAGTCAGCATGTACACCACTTAGTCCATGCTTATAACTGCACCAAGAATGAATCCACTGGGTATTCACCCTATCACCTAATGTTTGGACGGGAAGCCCATTGACCTGTGTTTTGGAGTGTCGGCAGATGGCACATTCCCAACCACGTACATGCAATATGTACAGAAACTCAGAGACCAGTTACAAGACGCGTACAAGCTGGTCACTTCTGCAGCTGACACAAATAATCATGGAAAAAAAAGCCGTTACGATAAGAGTACACGGGCAAGAGCTACAACTGAAGGGCTGAGTCCTTATCCGGAATCTGGGGATACCAGGATAACACAAAATAGCAAATCGCTGGAAAACTGAGCCTTATGTGGCAGTAGAGAAGCTAGAAGTACTCCCCGTGTATCGAGTGAGGCCTGAAAAGGTAAATGGGCCCACAAAGAATCTACATAGAAACCACCTCCTGCCAATAGGTCAGTTAGTGCACTGCCCTGAGAGAGAAAACATTCCAAGAGAACCCCATATGCCCAGGAGAAGTGATCAATTGAACAGATGACCGGATTCTGGTACAAATCCAGTTAGCCAGGGTAGGCAAGACAGTGATGTGGAATCCGAACAAGAGGAGGGGTACCCCAGGGAAGGAATGATAGGGTGATTGGCAAATATTTTGAATAGGAAAGAACTGCCTGCCCCTCAACCAGGTCCCCAAATATAATTAGTAAGGTCTCAGGATTTAGAAAAAAAAATTATTCTTGAACTGGATCCCAGAGCAGTGGAATCTACCCCATAGGTCCTGATGTATCCGTGATAGATAACTGTGAGTCATCCCCCAGTGCAGGGCTCAAAATATCTGAGTCACCGGTACCATATGAGTCCCCTAAGGTGGAAAGGGAAGTAGACGTCATACCTCCGGTATTAGCCTAGAATTAGATCCACCATGAGACTGACCTATGACTTACCGGGAGTTTCGACTGAGGTCCCTATGGTTAGTACTGTTCGATGTGTAGTACCGATGACTCTGCAAATAGGAGATGTTTGGGAATGTACAACATTCTGGGGTACCAGGAATGCTATCTGTCAAAACTGTTTGATTGTCGGATCTACTGTACCTATGATGTTATGTACCTAGAGAGGAGTTAATTGTTAGATTAGATAAATGTATTGTTGGTTTATCCTGGTTGATGGGGGCATCAACATTTGAGCAGGGGGAGGATATAACCCCCTATGTCTGCTATCAGCACAGGACATGGCCCCTTTAAGAATTACATTCCACTGGACCATGTGACAGTGGAATAACAGTTGGTGACAGTTGGAAAGAGATTGCTGAGGGGACTGGGGTGGCAGTTTGTTTTGACATGGTGAGGCTGCTGTAGAACACTCTGCAAGGGCCTGATCGATAGAGTGAGGAGTCTGGTGGATTTTGCTGGCCAGTACAAAGTATAGTGACACCTCAGGGAGCACTGCAACAGGTAAGAGGAGAAATATCAGGATTTAACAGCCAGACGAAAGGAGATCCCCCTGCATTGGAACACAGGTTATGTTTTCAAATTAATTGTAAGAAGCAGTAGCTGCATCTGTTTGACTCCAGAGCGGCTACGAAAAGGTTATTGTACAAATACCCTGTCTGATCAACAGGGTATGTGAAGTAATATGCAGTGACTGTAAGATATATAAAGACAGAGGCGCACCGTTAGTGATTTGTTTTAGTCATATGCTTCTTTAAGCAAGTGTGTTTTTTAAGGTGGGTCTTAAAGGTGGATAGAGAGGGTGCTAGTCGGATATTGAGGGGAAGGAAATTCCAGAGGTGTGGGGCAGTCGGTGAGAAGGGTTTAAGGCGGGAGAGAGCTTTAGATACAAGAGGGGTAGAGAGAAGACATCCTTGTAAAGCATGCAAAAGTCGGGATGGTGCATAGCGAGAAATTAGGGCTGAGATGTAAGGAGGAGCAGAAGAGTGTAAAGCTTTAAAAGTGAGGAGGAGAATTGAGTGTGTGATACTTGATTTGATAGGAAGCCAGGAGAGGGATTTCAGCAGGTGAGACGCTGAGACAGATTTCGGAAAGAGTTGAGTAATTCTGGCAGGAGCGTTTAGGATAGATTGTAGGGGAGAAGGGTGAGAGGCAGGAAGGCCGGACAGCAGGAGGATACAGCAATCGAGACGGGAGAGAATGAGGGTCGGTGTCAGAGTTTTTGCAGTTGAGCAACAGAGAAAAGGGCTTATCTTGGTAATATTGCGGAGGAAAAAACAACAGTTTTTAGCTTCCTTTTGAATGTGGGAAGAGAATGAGAGAGAGAGGAGTCGAGTGTGACCCCTAGGCAGCGTGCGTGGGCTACTGGGTGAATTATAGTACTTCCAACAGTAATGTGGAAGGAGGAAATAGTGCCAGGTTTGGGAGGATGTATGAGGAGCTCAGTTTTTGCCATGTTAAGTTTAAGTCGACGGAAACGTTAGTCTGTACAGCAGGTGTAAGGTAAGGGTTGAAAAGTAAATGTGTGTGTCATCAGCATAGAGGTGATATTTGAACCCAAGAGATGTGATTAGGTCACCTAGAGAGTGTAAAGAGAAAAGAGAAGGGCTCTCAGGACAGAGCCCTGTGGTACCCCCACAGAGAGATCGATAGAGGAGGAGGAGGCGTTAGCAAAAGAGACACTGAAAGTACGATGGGAGAGGTAAGAGGATTTCCAGGATAGAACTTTGTTATGAATGCCAAGAGTATGGAGAATGTGAAGGAGAAGAGGGTGGTCCACAGTATCAAATGCTGCAGAGAGGTCGAGTAATATGAGCAGAGTGTAATAACTTCTGTCTTTGGCAGCATGGAGGTCATTAGTTATTTTACTGAGGGCTGTTTCTGATTACTCCTGCTTCCCACTCTGTGTACCACCCACTCTAAGAGTTAACCCCCAAGTTACAGTACTCAGGCCCCCACCTCAGATGACAGGTTCTATAGTCTGAAGTAAAGTAAAGAGAGGTTACACATACATTTCTAAAATGACATCTAGAATTTCAGATGACACCCAAAACACACAGATTAATTGAATGGTATGTGTAACACGCACAGAAAGCATACTTTGCTAGGACATTTAATTAATCCAGGGCACTATTGCATATGGGTGAATGTTTCTGTAAACCATATAACACAATGACTCCTTTCTCTTCAGAGTAACATACCGGACAGTTTAGTGCAGGAGTGAACATGTCATCTGAACCAATGAGTAATTCTGAAAACTGAAACCTATTCAGCTCATCTCAGGTGAATGACAAATATATCTCTATATACTGGTCTGAGTTATAATGGGCCAATAATCTGAATGGAAGCAACCCAAAATCTTGAATTCTGACTGAAAATAACTCTCTTCCAGCACCTTGCTTGGGGCACATTACCCAATGATGTGTAACAGAGAATTTTTACAACCCACCTTTTAATTCATGCCTACAGTACATAGTACACGGCCAAGTTTCTTTTAACACAGCAGTTGCATGGTGAACTTTTCTCTAAATTGGTGAATCTATTATAAGACTCTCTTTATTTTTTTTTCCCATTCAGTTATCTTTTTCATAAGGGAGGGGGGGTTATTAAGATAATAAAGAGCTCATGGATGATTCGTCCACTTGCGTCTCTTCATGGCAGATGTTTATGTGGGTGCTGTATAGATCCATGCTGTAATACTATGGCTAATGCCACCATCTTACACATGCTCAGTTTGGTCTGGAACTACTGACACAAGGCTTAAAGTAATAATGGAAAACCCATAATTGTGACTCAATGTAAGAGTTTATTTAAAGTGCATTCCTTCCAAAAATCATTTTGGGTAAACACAGGAAATTAAATCTTTCTTAAATATGTACAAACCTATGTTTTATTTCCTTTCTATTCTCAGTATAAATCTTAATGGTTACACACTTACACTGTTTTACGGTATACTGTATCTTCTACAAAAGAAAAAAACAGCCATGGTAATAGAGTTTTACGGTTCTGCATTTACAAGCAGATACAACTGAGGTGCTAAAGCATTAAACATAAATTAAAAAATCACCATAACCAACAAAAACATTTTGGTATAAAGGGTACATCAACAAAAAAAGTGTGTGCATTTTAAAATAAAGTTGGGCAGTTTGCACCTTTTTATAAATGGAACAGGACCAAAAATAATTCTGGTATCAATAAAATTGGTTGATGTTTTTGACTCCAATGCAGATTTTGGGTTTATATCCTAGAGATGTTCGTCATATGCAGTATTGCTTTAGTTCAGTGTTTTCCAGATTCCTCTTTGTGGACCCACAACAGCAACAGGTTTCTGTAACAACCAATGAATTAGCACACACATGTAATATGTTCTTTAACCCTTTCCCCACTGAGCCATTCAGTAAAGGCCCCACTACCAATGAAGGGGTTGATTTTAAATTGCAGATTTCTTCAAAGCGCAAAAACATTGGCTTTGATGACTTCTTTCAGGTTGCAAATTAATTGAAAATGCTTAAGTGCTCAGTTTCAGGATAAACCCAGTGCTGGATATGTTGAATAGAATATTTGGAAAGAAAACCTGCAAGACTGAGGAAGGTTGCAATGGGTACATTTAGTCTGGGTACTTTTGTTACTGCTGTACATTAGCCGTCCGTTCAATACTTTCAGCTTTAAAATGTGTCAGCTATGGCTTGGATGCATTTCTTGTGTCTCAAGAAATTAAGGATGTAATTGTCCGCTTCTGTAAGTGATATACCAGTAATTAAAAAAAACTAAATTTTAAATGCATTATTTGCCATGCTATTTGACCTTCCTTACCTCCTGTACAAAGCACCCCAGAGCCTGACACTGTTTGCTGTGTGGTTTGTGTGACAGTAGGGACAATGTGGCTATTTTAATAAAGGTTAAGCCCTTGTCCCACCATCTGGATGGATATGCAGGATTGCCCCTGTATATCTACCTTTACATGGGTCGTGGCCCCCAAAAACTATATGTTGAATGTCAATGTCTTTATCATATGTAAGATGTATTGTGTTTAAATGGTGATGTGTATTTCTCTGTTCCCTTGGAGTGCTAGGCTGGTCATACACTGACCCAGCCTGCACGCCGAAGGGTCTTGGTTTGGCTGGTTTCATGAAGGGGTTGTGGACTAGGGAGAGTGGGGATGTGCGATTCTCTTATCGGGAAAATGTTGGTCCGATAAGCGGAGCCATTGTCTGCCCCAGATCGCGAGGCGCCTATCTCATCAGGAGCTAGCAAGCCGGCACTGCGCACAGGGGCTGGTAGGTACTGTTCTGATTGGTTCATAATTCCCACTCACTTTGCCTCAGCCCCTCCATCACACCCCCATCCCAGAATGGCCAACACAGATGAGCCCCCACGCTGTGATTCGTCCAACACACAGCATCCGCCCTGTGATTGGTCGCGACCCAGTTCTCCATGCTTTCTTACAGAGACAGGGAATCTATGAAAGGTAAGATGACCATATTTTTAAAGTGACAAACTGAGACAATAAACTAAATAATGTATTAATCATCTCTCACTCCCGTGCCCCTCTCTTTTTCTCATCACACCCCTCTCTCTTTCCCCTCTATTCCCCCAACTGTAACCCCCAGACATTACCCCATTCTCCCCCTCACACATTCCCCTCTCATTCCTCCACCACTCTTACACGCTCTCTTTCTCTCACTCACTCACTCACTGAATGCCTCCCTCCAAATACACACACACAGCCCCTCCCCCCCCCCGAAAAAAAATACAGCTCTACCCCCACAAAGAAAAAAAACACACACACTTTACCTTAGGGAGGGAGGGGAGGCTGGGAAGGCTCCCATGGGCATTTGTGGACATTGGGCCTGCCTTCTGCGGGTGGTCCATGCATACGACGCTGAGGTCGGGGGCGATGGTGGTGGAAGAAGGGCCACAGCAGGTTACTAAAACGTCTCATATGTTCCATTTTTTTCATTAGAAACTCCAAGAGGTTTGGAGCGGCAATTTGAAAACCGGTACAAATGAGACGTATTTCTCACCCCTTCAGGACACTGGGACAAGCACTGAAAACCAATACTGTCCTGATCATAAATGTACATGGGGTCACCTTAATGAAAGGGGCAGCCAATCTGAGCTCCACACATCATTCCAGGACTAGCATGTAGGTGAAGGAAGTGGTGTGCTCCGAGGCTTTGCCGGAGACACCCAAAACCAGGCTGCTTGCTGTCCTAAAATGGGAGATTTGAACTTGCTCGCCTGCAACTTACATCCACCGCTGCCTGCAGGCTCTGGACCCCTACAGACACGGAAGCTGCTCATTAGCCATTTTGTTGGTGCTAGGTTCGCACCTATATCCCCTATTTTTGAGTGAGTATAGCTTAGATCAGTGTTTTGGGTTGTGTTTGCTGGCTCCGATCAGAATAAATATCCTATATTTGATCTGTGTGTCATGTCTGGTGCTTGATCCCGTGAAAGGGTTCTGGTCTCCCGTGACATTTTGAACCACTGATCTTTCTTGGCATAAACTGTATGTATCATTGCACCATTAGGATGAAATAAGTGCCATGGAACTACAGTATAATTACCCTAATACCTTTACTGACAAAGAAAGGCTAGGACATCAGTGCTCAACAGGACTGCAATAGCTAAACTGTACTGAAGTGTTTTTAGTTACATCGTTACATATAGTAGATGAGGTTGAAAAAATACAGATGTCCATAGAGTTCATCCTTGATATAACCAAACTAAAGAAATAGAGTAAGCAAGTTTTTTTACAGTTCAATTTTTTTTTATTTCTTTCAGTTAGTATTTCAGTTCCTCCTGTGCTGGAGTCTAATAACACAATAAGATCAAGGAAGGGTGAGCCTATGAAATATATTTGTATACACAGACTGACAGACATGGGCGGATTAGGCCCAGTGGGTCCATGGGTTGGTGCCGCCTTGGCTAATAAACTTACCCATGTGTGGATCGCCATTGGCCCGTCCGAAGCACCAGCATCACGGTTAGAGAGGCCCTGCCCACTTCCCCACATCAATTAAACTGATTGCCGGGGGAGAGAGCAGGGGCCTCTGCAAGACTTACCTTTTCTGGATGCTGCGTCACCATGAAAATGCACGCGACATCGCGGGAGAAGGGCCGACAGGTAAGGGAAATGTCTGGGTCATATTTCACCTCCAATCCGCCGCTGGACAGACAGATATCTAAAACCAACAATGGGTCCCTAAATAAAAGTGTAACCCGTTTAACCCGCCCCCCCCCAATCTCACATAGGGTGTCCTAGGGTGTCTCAAGCTCAGGCTACATGCCTGAATATGGTGCGTACCTGCTGGTAACAGGGGGCCCTGAGTCTCCTGTGGTGACATGGGGGAACAGAGTATCAATGTAAAGGGGGGTTAAGGCTGCACACCACAATATATAAACAAATACATACAGTTTACCAGTGCTGCTGGTTCAAGGAAGTACCTGCCAGGAATTTCCAAAGTACACTGAGGAAAAAGGAGAGAGATCCAGCGCTACACGGATTTCAAGATAATGAATTTATTGTGCCACACGACGTTTCGACCAACAGGTCTTTTTCAAGTGACAAGGCATACTCAAATGAGGGTCTACCTAGTATATATACCCTCCAACATTAATCAAACAAGTGAAAAAACAAGTGAAGCTGGGGTGATTATGTAACTGTTTTCACTTTTTTTCCGTGTAGCGCTGGATCTCTCTCCTTTTTCCTCAGTGACATGGGGGAAGACAGGACAGGTTTCTGGGGTTGTGCCTCCGTTCTCCTCATTGGTGCAGCGCCTCCATCTCCTGCAGGCCCCAGGGATATGGGGTGGAGTCCGTACAGTAGAACTTCCCTCTCAGGGATGAGAAATTCCAGTCTCAAACAGCTGTGTCTTTAAATCAGGACACTTTATTCAAGTCCCAGCAGCACACGATACAGCATACAGTTGCAGACAGTTGCTCTCAGCCAGCTGTCCTCCTTTAGGATGTCCCCTGATGCTACTCTGGGCCTAGGGCCACCCAGACTGGGTCTAGCTCTTCCCCTACCCCATATGCAGGGTAGGAGGGATATGGTCAACCTATACACTTTAACTCTCCTTACTTCAAATCCTTCCTCTCCACTAACACCAGTCAGACTCTGACTTCTACAACTAAAATAGGAAATGCAATGCCCGAAGTAGTTTCAACAGGCAATGCCCCTGTGTCTCTTGATTGGACACAGTCAGGTGACCTGCCTTCACTTCCTTAGTGCAATTGCTTGAGGTGGGGGAAACCCATGATAACTCCTGGCAAACTTGCCCTTACACAGGGATTACGGCCAGGAGGAGGGTAGAAATATAGCCCAAAACCACACAGGGCTACAAAAGCATAGAAAGGATTAATATATAGGAAGAGCACAGAAAACTGGAGTTTACATCCTGTAGTGTTGGCAATAAAATCCCTTGTAAAAAAATCTACTTTTCTTTGAGACACAGTGATATTGTAAAAATACATTTTACACAATGGATATATATCCTTCTGAGGATATATGCTGTTGTGACATTTTTAAGTCTTTGGACTAAACGAAACTAATGGAATTATCATGTGTTAAACGCCAATTTTATTTATTGACCTGGTCATATCGCCAGTGGCAAAAGAGACTTTTTACTACAGTGATATGTCAGCATTATTTTAATGCAACATGTGGAATTGAGTAATTACGCCAAACAACCTTTTGAAAAGCTCTTCACTAAACTCTGATACCTGGTGATATCAGCTTACTAACCCAAAATTTCTCCAATCTTTATCACCTACCCCAGGTTGGCGTTAGGCCTAGCTTGCCTACTGTTTGTATATGTGTGTATATATGTGTATGTATATATGTATATATATGTGTATATATGTATATATATATATATATATATATATATGTATGTATATATATATATATATATATATATATATATATGTATATATATGTATATATATGTATATATATATATATGTATATATATGTATATATATGTATATATATATATATATATATATATATATATATATATATATATATATATATATAGTATGTATGTATGTATGTATGTATATGTGTTGGCTATGACTACAGTGCCCATGTGTGTGCAGTATTTACATAATTGTCATAGGCAAGATAAGACTAGCCAACCTAGAATAGGTGATTGTAAGTGTTGTGTGCAGAGGTATGCAAATGGAGACTGTTTTCGGGTGAAACTATATCTTGGCTTTATTGAGCCTGTTCCTTTATCCAGGCAAATCATACAAAAAAATCAAAATAACAAACCCCTATCCCTTTGTAAGGGCTAACTTACTTCCCCAGACCCTATCTGCAGGACTGGAGGGATATTCCCATTACCAGCCTATCACCCCAAGCCCAGGAAGTATCTTAAGCAGGTGGCCCTCCATGTCAGTCTCTGACATGTTCCTGGGTCCTCTGTGTCCAGGAAATATAGGTGTCTTGATCACAGCACAGCCTTTGTGGTCAAGACAGTGTCTGTGTGCAGGCTTCTCTGCTCTCCTTTTGTCAGCCCAAATGTGAGCTAAGGAATCTCTCTCCTGTGCCTCACATTAGGCTTTTTACAGAGCTCTCATTAATCCAGGTGGAGACTAGTTGATTGAGTGGCTGCAATCAACTATCTTTCTGCTGGATTCTCAGAGCTCTGAGGCTTCTTTATTTAAACAGGGATATGTCCCTTTTATAGTGATAAAAAGACATAATATTAACATTGTAGAATGTATGTGTGTGTATGTTTGTATGTACAGTGGCGAGAAAAGCTTATAAACCCCTTAGCATTTTCACATATTTCAAACCTAAAATTGTATTTGATCTTAATCTAAGTCCTAATAACAGATAAAGATAACCCTATCAAACAAATGACACAAAACATGATACTGTTTTTATCCCCAAATGATTCAACATTCAATATCCATGTGTGAAAAAGTATGTGAACCTTTAGATTCAGTACCTGGTGACATCGCCTTTAGCAGCAATGACTTCAACTGCGTGTTTCCTCTAACTTCTGGTCACTCTCACACATCGGTTTAAGGAATTTTGGCCAATTCCTTCTTACAGAACTGCTTCAACTCCGTGACATTTGAAGTCTTCCTTGCATGGACAGCTCACTTAATTTCCTGCCACAACATTTTGATGGGGTTTATGTCTGTACTTTGACTAGGTCATCCTAAAACGTAGAATGTCTGCTTCTGCAGCCATTCTTTTGTAGATCTGCTTGTATGTTCAGGATCATCGTCTTGCTGCATGACCCACTTTTGCTTCAGCTTCAGCTCATAAGACATATGGCCTGGCAAGCCGTCCAGGTCCTGAGGCAGCAAAGCAGCCTCAATCACACTCCCACTACCATTCTTGATGGTTGGGATGAGGTTCTTCTATTCAATTTCAGTGTTTGGTTTTCGCCAAACATAATGTTTCTAATTGAGGCCAAGAAGTTCTACCTCGACTTATCTGTGCAGAAAACATTGTTCAAGAAGTCTTGTGGATCATCTATGTGCTCTGTGACGAACTTCAGATGGGCAGCAATGTTATTTTTTAGAGAGCAGTGTTTCCTCCTGGCTATCCTTCCATGAACACCATTCCTGTTCAGTCTTTTTCTAACAGTTGAGCCATGAACACTCACATTAGCCAAGGCGAGAGTATTGTATTGTATTGTATGTCTTTATTTATATAGCGCCATTAATGTACATAGCGCTTCACAGTAGTAATACATGTGGTAATCAAATAAATAACAGATAATATAAATAACAGATCATGGGAATAAGTGCTTTAGACATAAACGTAACATTAAGGAAGAGGAGTCCCTGCCCCGAGGAGCTTATAGTCTAATTGGTAGGTAGGGAGAACGTACAGAGACAGTAGGAGGGAGTTCTGGTAAGTGCGTCTGCAGGGGGCCAAGCTTATGTATCATGTGTTCAGAATATCCACAGTGCTATTCATATGCTTCTTTAAGCAAGTGTGTGTCAGGTACTGAGGGGAAGGGCATTCCAGAGGTGTGGGGCAGTCAGTGAAAAAGGTTTAAAGTGGGAGAGGGCTTTAGATACAAAGGGGGTAGAAAGAAGACATCCTTGAGAAGAACGCAAGAGTCGGGATGGTGCATAACGAGAAATTAGGGCTGAGATGTAAGGAGGGGCAGAAGAGTGTAAAGCTTTAAAAGTGAGGAGAAGAATGGAGTGTGAGATGCGGGATTTGATCGGAAGCCAGGAGAGGGATTTCATGAGGGGAGATGCTGAGACAGATCTAGGAAAGAGTAGAGTGATTCTGGCAGCAGTGTTTAGGATAAATTGTAGGGGAGACAGGTGAGAGGCAGGAAGGCTGGACAGCATGAGGTTACAGTAATCAAGACGGGAGAGAATGAGGACCTGAGTCAGAGTTTTAGCAGTCGAGCAACAGAGGAAAGGGCGTATCTTAGTTATATTGTGGAGGAAAAAGCGACTTTAGAAATGTTTTGAATGTGAGGGGCGAATGTGAGAGTGGAGTCGAGTGTGACCCCTAGGCAGCTTGCTTGGGCTACTGGGTGAATGATGGTAGTTCCAACAGTAATGTGGAAGGAGGTAATAGGGCCAGGTTTGGGAGGAAGTATGAGGAGCTCTGTTTTAGCCATGTTGAGTTTAAGGTGGAGGAGGGCCATCCAGGATGATATAGCAGAGAGACATTCAGAAACTTTGGTTTGTACAGCAGGTGTAAGGTCGGGTGTTGAAAAGTATATTTGTGTGTCGTCAGCATAGAGGTGATATTTAAACCCAAAATATGTTATTAGGTCACCTAGAGAGAGTGTGTACAGAGAAAAGAGAAGAGGTCCCAGGACAGAGTGGCCTGCAGATGCTTGGATGGTACTCTGGGTTCTTTATGACCTCCTGGATGATTTGCCAGTTTGTTCTTGAAGAGATTTTGGTAGGACGGCTGCTCCAGGTTGAGTGACTGTGGTCTTGAACTTTCTCCATTTGCAGACTGTCTGACAGTGCATTGGTGGAGCCCCAAATCCTTAAAAATTATTTTATAACCCTTTACATACTGATAAATATCAATAACTGCTTTTCTGAGGTCCTCAGAGATTTCTTTTGATCGTGGCATTGTGTTTCCACACACCTGTATGGCGAAGACCAAACTCACAAAAGTTGTGATATATATATTATATAATATATATATATATATATATATATATATATATATATATATATATATATATATATCATACGAACCAGCCCAAAGACCAGTAAAGAGACAGCAACCAACGAGGGATAATCCAAAATAATCTGTATTGAATGAACAGATACACGAAAGCCAACGTTTCGGTCTCACAGGGAGACCTTCCTCAGTATCCTACCCTAGTATCAATCCATTTAGTAAATTATACTCATGAGAGGGATTTTCTACGAGGAAATTGTGGGGTTAAGAACTTCTGCATAGATTATGGGCCATTAGCATGGTTAAACATGGGACTTGAGCTTAATGTTCATAGTATGTAACATTGGGACTACTCTCTAATAACCTTTATAATAGAGCTCGTATTACTTGTGTGTATATAGACACATTAACTCATGGTCAAGGCCAAGTGCACTTATAAGCGTATACTTCAGGGAATTGTACCCCAAAAGATTATAAGTGCACTTGGCCTTGACCATGAGTTAATGTGTCTATATACACACAAGTAATACGAGCTCTATTATAAAGGGTATTAGAGAGTAGTCCCAATGTTACATACTATGAACATTAAGCTCAAGTCCCATGTTTAACCATGCTAATGGCCCATAATCTATGCAGAAGTTCTTAACCCCACAATTTCCTCGTAGAAAATCCCTCTCATGAGTATAATTTACTAAATGGATTGATACTAGGGTAAATTTTGAGTAAAGTACCGATATGCATCTAAAGAACATATATGATGCACAATAAGGTAAATATCTCCCATGGTTCAATTACCTAAATTATATAAATAACTCAAACTATAAGCTATACCATTAAGGTAATGTAAGCACAAGGGTTTCCCTATTTCCCTTAGTTAAGTCTTTACATTGTTCCGGCTGGCCTTATATGGCATATGCAGTTGGAGTTAACTATTCAATAGTCCCTCTATTTTCTCTATGTTCAGCTTTAAATATGTCCCATTTTATGCACATAGCACCATTATTGTATAGTGTGTGTATTTAACCACATATAATGTGTATCTAATTGTCGATTAGATTGTGTTCTATATTTTTTCCAAATTGTTTAAAGTGACAAATGAATTATAGCAGTGTTGATATCTGCTATATGCAGCAATTGCAATGGTATACGACACTAATTACAAATAACCAATCATGTTCCAAGTAGTCAAATTAGTTTAATTAGATTGAGCCAATCATAAGGGGGAGGTACATATATATACCCTGGTAGGGCATAGGTAATCATTAGCAGCCCCTGACGAAGCCCGATGTGGAGAAACGCGTAGGGCCAGCTTTCACCTGCAGCAGAGAGAGAGACACGCCAGGAAGCCTGAGTGGAGAGACATTCACGAGGAGCTCCGGCAGTGATCCCCTGTATTGACAGACACTAAATCTCGCGAGAGCCGAGCCGCGTCACAAGCCGCGTCACACGCCACGGCCGATCACGTGGTACGGAAGTAGCGGAGACCGCGGAGAGGACGGGCAACCGGCGAATCTACACGAGTGTGAGAGACTCGCTAAACACTCTCTACTGCTTGCTATTTACTCACACAATGTGAGTGGATCAGCCATATTTTATTGTTTTTTTTATATATTAAATAGGTTTTACACATATCTTGTTCCCTTCCATTATTTCCCTCCCCCCCCTCCCCCTCTTGTGTGAGATCCATCCATAGAGACACAGAAGTGCCTGAGACAAGGAGCTCCTGCAGCAGCTGTAACTGACGTCCTGTTGAGAAGAATCTGGAGATCTAGCAGTCTAAGAACAAGATCCCTAAAGCTACGGTGGCGAGTCCCAGAGAGGATTACATGCTCATACTTGTCGCATCTGTGTAAGCATATATCTTACCATTTATAGTCTATGCATTAATAGATATACTGCCCTATGATCTCTCTCTTTTTGTGTTTTCTCCTCTCCCTGTCATATTTGCGCTTAGGTCACTCTTCTCCAGATCCTTAAGGCGGCGTTGTGGAGCCGCAGACCTAAATCGGCTGCAGTGTGTAGGGTTAGGTGTTAACCAGGGTATGTACCTCATTTTATAACATTGGCTCTTAATAGTGGTGTGACTAATTACCCCCACAGGAACAATCTGTTTAGAATTGCGCTGTGGGTTTCTTCTGTATATATATATATATATATATATATATATATATATATATATATATATATATATATATACATACAGGGTGGGGCCTCCCAATCTCACCCCTGAAGATCGCACTAATTTTTTAAACACCTGATTCTAATTATCCCCTTTAATTTCGCTGAAAAAACAGGGTTTCACTTACTTTTGCAAATACTCTGACTCTGAATTACTCATTGCTTGTCTAATTCATATATCTTTTTGCTTCAAAAGACATGGAGTTGGTTAATATAAACCCTATTGGATATTTAAGAAAAGACTGGTTTTGATTCAAGAACGTTATCATGGAAAAACTATGGAATTTCCGTAATTATCACTGGGGTTCATAATTTTTTTCTCACCACTGTATATGTGCATGTACAGGTGTGTGTGTATATATGTATGTATGTATGTATGTATCCAATGTTGCAGCCGGCATTCCAAGGTAAGCATCAGCATGTAGGTGCATGTCCCATAAATAAATGAATAAAAAATATGATACCGTTTGACGAGACCACTAGACAGCACTCAAGTTGTAAAGGTATAAAGGATTGTATTAAAAGGCAAAACAAGGAACAATATATCAAAATGGTATATTGTGCCTTGTTTTGCTTTATAATACAACCCTTTATACCTTTACAACTTGAGTGCTCTCTCGTGGTCTCGTACAAACGGTATCGTATTATATATATATAAATATATATATATATATATATATATATATATATATATATATATATATATGTATGTATGTATGTATGTACACACACAGGGCTTGACAAATTGGGGAAAAAAGGCACTCGCCTGAAATAAAAGCCACTCGCCCCCCCAAATAACTTGTCATTGTAATCCCCCCTCCATCTCTCACCCCTCTCACTTTACCTGCTGTCGAGTCTTACCGGCGGTGGGGTGCTGCGGTGTGGTGTGGTGCGTCGTCTCCCGGCATTTTCCTGCATCTCTCTCTCAAACGTCAGTGTCTCCCCCTGCATCTCGTGTGAAAAGG
This sequence comes from Ascaphus truei, assembly GCF_040206685.1. Lineage (NCBI taxonomy): Eukaryota > Metazoa > Chordata > Amphibia > Anura > Ascaphidae > Ascaphus > Ascaphus truei. Next base: position 38,686,431 of record NC_134491.1, read on the forward strand.
GCCACGTTGCCATGACGTCACGTAGTGTCACGTTGTCATGGCAATGCAGAGTCATTTGACCCTTCATGTGCCTCACCCCACCGCCGGTAACACTCGACAGTGGGCAAAATGCACTCGCCCCAGGCGATGGGGCAAGTGCATTTGTCGAGCCCAAGTAGCCATCTAGTTATGGTCAACCCATGACTGGCTGGCTACTTGGGCTACAGAAGACTTAATATTTTCATATATGGATGTTTTATGCTTATTGTATTTTATGTTGTGTGTTAAGCCCTTTGGTGCTGGAAGATATTAATTTGAAATGCATTGCCTCAGGCATCAATGACGTCAAATCACTTTCTGGTATGTGGTTTTGTAAGAAAATGTTTTATCTTATAACCCTCAGGTAGAAAAGTGTGATTATGTCCCACCCCTCCATAATTGCATCGCTGGCGCTGAATAATGCTGATTTCTATTACTTATAACTTATTTCTATCACTAGGACTATTTAACACCATTTTTGTATATGTAAATTGGATAAATATCGCTATCTATTTATGAATAAATAATTCTTAGTGAATACAGCGGTAATTTCAAAATATTCTGCCGCAATTGTATTATTTATTTATGGCAAACTTTAATGCAGCTAGTGAATCTAGTCCCTTTTCCCATTTCCTAAATGTCTGTATTAAATAAGAATTAAAATGTGCAAAGAATTGGTCACGTGACTGAGTGTTTGCCCAGTGGGACTGCACCTAAAACGAAAATGGAATATAAAAGGATTGCAGAAAACATTTGCAGAAAAATTATGATTTCCTGTTCAAATTTCAGTTTAGTTGTACAGCTAAGTGGTCAACGAACAGGGTGACATCAAGGCATTTACATATCCAGCTTGTCCCTGGGCTCTTTACGCCTTACTTTTTAGCATTTTGTGTCTTTAGTAAGTGACAGATTTAGCAAATTGCTGGTGAGGAACTTAAATGTCTAATTACATTTCCGAGATGTACAGAGTTTTGAGAAATGTGATTGATGCCCATAAAGGTGCAGCTCCCTAATGGAGTCCTCCTGACAGAATCACGAAAGCCCATTTAATGGCTGATGTTTTGTTTTGATCCATGTTGTCATTTTTTCGCTGCTGATTAAAATTAAAAATCTGCCTGGCAAATCCATTGTAACAAGTTTTTTTTTTTTTTTCAGAGGCATCGACGGGTACTAATTATTTTGTCAATCTTCTAGCAATCACAATGTGTCTGGGAACTTGTTCGGTTCCTGTTCTCTTTTTTTTTTTTTTTTGCTGTTCACACCACTGACTAATAACAGCAAAAGTTTTTTTAGAACGTACTTGGCCAATAAAAATAACTACTCATCAGTATTTTTCCTTAAATGTGCATATCTATATTTTGTGGGGAAAAAGAGCATTTTGTGGATTCATGGCAATGATGCTAGAACGGAGCCTTGGTCACATGTTTGTCTAGAACATTTGTAAAGACACAGTTTAAGTATAATGTGGTTGTACAGTGGAATACAAACTATTTTGAGATGTTGCTGTACAGTATAAAACCTTAGCACATTTTTAACATGTTAAAGGGATTTCCTTTCCTAATTTAATTCCCTGTAATGTAATTCCCACCAATGTTGGTGCTATATACATACAGATGTTGAAAGACTTACTGTTTTTGACACTGGAGGAAGCCACAGGACCGCAACCGTGCCTGCCCGGGTGCCAGAGGATTATCGCTAGGCCGAGCCAATCCGGAATCATTGACCCCCTGCAGCACTATCTTCGGAGCTGCGGCTTTAAGCTTTTTGAGCTGCTACATCTATACATACATAAGAAACTTTACGAAGCCATTCATGTTATTGAATTTTTTTTGTTAAAGTCTGAAAAGGTGCATTAGGGCTCAATCCCATGCTGACTGCCTTTCAAGTCAATAGCAGTTAATGTGGAATCAAGCTCCAATCCTCCTTATCGGAGCCTATGAATTCTAGGCGAATGCGATATAAGGTGTCGGAAGGGGTCTTCAGATAGAACACTACTTGGTAAACATGGCCCTATATCTCCAAGGTTGTAACAATTTTTGGTATACCATTCTGTTACAGAGAAGTGAGAATATCAGAAGCGGCAATGGCTGAATATTGGCATTCAATTTGTAGATTAGATCAGAGTGCAGTTCCTGACTGGAAGTAAAGGCCTTGGAACAATTTCACAAAAAAATCACCAGGTTCAATATTCAGAGTTTTAGTTTTAAAATCTGTGGGGTTTTTTGTATTTAAAATGACAAATTTGAATCAGAATGTGCAACTGAGAGGGCCTTACTGTACTGTCTTATTATAGAAGTTTACCTGAATTCTCGCCAGATTATATATTTATATACATTTTTACAAGATCTGACACCTAAAAAGGAGAAAGAATTACTTATTGTTTTATACTCTGGTGTTGAAGTACTGTTGTGGTAACTATCATTAATAAATATTTTGTACATATAAAATGATTAATTATGGGTTCAATCTGCAAACCACCGCAGTTCATACTGTCTAATAGTAGTGAGCAGCTCTCAGTTTTAATAACCAGTAGATGGCCAAATTGAATGTGACTATATCCAAAATTGATTCCCAGAGTGAAGCACAGTCTATATTCATTCATCAAGGACCAAATCAGGGCATTCTGAATTCAAATTAAGGGGCCTATTCCAGTAGGTTTGATAACTTTGCTGCTATCTCGAATGGTTTGGCATGTTCCCATGGAACGGTTTGTCATTTGTGTTATCGTGGTATTCAAAAAGAATCTGAAACCATTAACACAAGTCCCAAACCGTGAGGTAGGAAAATGCCAATACCGCTCGGGACAGCAGCGATGGTATCTCAGCCTCTCTCAAAGTTCTCCTCCGTGTGATCTGGCCGCAGTCTGTAAGAGCTGCACAGAGAGAGCCGCATCTCCCTGCACAGAGAGAGCCGCAACTCCCTGCACAGCTCTCACAGGCGATCACCCTGCACAGAGAGAGCCGCAACTCCCTGCACAGCTCTCACAGGCGATCTCCCTGCACAGCTCTCACAGGCGATCTCCCTGCACAGAGAGAGCCGCATCTCCCTGCACAGCTCTCACAGGTGATCGCACTGCTTTTATTTACATTTTTATAACAGTGTACGGGAGCAGGGGGTCTCCAGAGCTTAACCGCATTCATTTCAGGTCCGGGAATCCCCTGCTTCTCGAGAATTGGGGTGCCGGTATCTCCTATGCGTTTAAATGTCCCAGTCATATGATGCAGGAGATTTAAACATTGCAGGGGGATACCGGCACCTCACACCAGGGCCTGTATCATGGGAAATAGGGGGTCCCCGAGGCTGAAATCAATGCGGAAAGATTCGGAGACCCCCTGCTCCAGTATACAAGTATTATAGTTTAAATAAAAAGAGCATCATTACCTTAGCGGCTAGCCGCTAAGTACCTGAGTAACCTGAGTACCCTGTTTATTGGGGGCCGGGAGGGTGGATGAATGGGGTAGTTTCCCCAGGGTGTGTGGTTAGGCCTGCCCGGAAGGTTGCGGGAGGAGTTAACCCCTTCACTACCATAGCAGTGGTAATCGCTATTATAACGAAGGGGTAAACCACTCCCACTACCCACCCGAGTGGCGGCCTACCCCTCACCCTTGGGGCAACTACCCCCTTCACCCAATCACTCTACACACAAGAAACATAAAAAAAAACACCTCTACTACCCACCTCCTCTATCCACAACAACCGCCCTGAACACATACAGTACAATAATGGCAAAATTAATATTATCCGAATCTGGATAATAGCGCATTTGCTCATTAAAAATTAAACATTATCCAGCCAGCATAAAGTAAATTAAAGTTCTACTTACCCCTGCCAGGATGAAGGCCATCCTCATCACCGTCCTCCATGTCCATGTCCTCCGGGGAGAGCAATAGTACAATAAAAAACACACTAATGGCCACTAACCCCTTAATCCCTTTAGCTGTTAGTAACAGCTAAGTAATTAAAGGGTTAACCCCCCTCCACCGCTACCCAACTGGGACATCTAACCACCCTCCCCGGGGCAACTTCCACCACCCTCTACGCGTTGATTGGCAAAGTGGTTCAGGATGCCCATATAATATGGGCATGCTTTACCACTATGGTAGCCAATGGGCAACCTAAAAAAAAAACAAGGACAAAAATAAATACACAATAAATAACACATAAGACAATAAAAAAAACATACCAGAAATACACAATTAAACAAACCAATCACCAAAAAAACACAATAAAAAAACACAAGAATTGGGGGGGGGGGGGGCGTGGCCTGGAGCACTGTAATATAGCAGCATTAGTCTGGTGCTCTGCATGAGAAAAAACTGATCTACCACCATCCACCAGTTTTAGAAACCAGAACGCACCAAAAACACCAGGTCAGGACAGACTAAGGTGCAGGTAACACATCGCTGCCATAGTGGAAAGTAACAGACATGATTTTACCATATTGTGGAACAAACAATATTTGGGGCCTAGAGGGTGAAACAGGGCCAGACTTTTTCACACCCCTTCCCTTCTTTCATCCACCTTATCTGTTATCCAAGCTCAGCCAACACATAAAAAAGCCTATACCAACTATCAAAACCCCTGGAGCACCCTTCTGCCATCCACACAAGCTACCTGAGAGATCCCTGAAGGCACGCTATCTGCTTGATCTGTGGGAGCACTGATTGAGTGGTGGCAATTTTTTCCCCCTACTTCTCTTTTGGCCTGCCGCGCAGTGCGCAGAGCTTTGGAGGTGGTGGCCTTAGCTCCTGGGGGAGCTACATAGCAGCTGGCTACCTGAGTGGTCCCAGGAGGCATGAGGGAGGAGAGTGCGTGGGCTGCTCTGCCCGGAGGAGGCAACAGAAGCAGCGGAGGAGCGGCAGTGGCCATTTTGATTTGTTTTCGTCCTGCCCTGGCCTCCCGCGCTTTGCGCCGGGCTGAGAGAGGGTGACCAACGTTCATGGGGGAGCTACTCATCGGCTGGCTGCCTGTGTGGTCCTCAGAGCCATGAGGGAGGAGAGTGCCCGGGCTGCTCGGTCCGGAGGAGGCAGCAAGGGCACTGGAGGAGCAGCGGTGGCATAAATTTTGTTTGGTGCCGATCAGCGCAGAAGATTACAGGCCGACCCCATGATCGTGAGCCTATCTTCAGCGGGGCAAGCTGCAGGGGAGAGACCCTCAGAACTGTGGACCCCCCTCCCCAAATAAAAATAAATAAAGGAGCAGCCAGATCTTATCTAGGAAGTTGCTGAGGTGGCTATGCTTGCCTCCTACACCAGGCAATATTCACATATTGGGCAAAATTCCACTTACAGAGAAAAGACACAGCAATACTGAATGACTTTACTTCATTAAAAGAGTCCTGAGGCGCATGTGCGATGGCAACGGGCATGGAAGCTTGAACTGAACTTTCCACCAAGCCCCGATGTATTATTAAAGAGAAATAGCAGTAAAATCAATCAAAAACGTTAAGCGAACAAAGAGAGATAAGATACTCAAGATGGCAACTAGAGCACAAACCAAAAGGAAATCGCCAGATTTAGTGAGTTATTTCCAAAAATAGGACTCAGCGCAAACAGCAGCTGGAGTGCTAGACGTGGCATACAGTGATTGCTCGGAAACTGAGCGGGAAACATCGGAGAGCGAGATTATGGATATCGCGACGCATATGGTCACAAAAAATGATATTAAACTTTTGTTCAATGACTTAATAACGATGTTCCAGGCGAAGATGGAAGAGATGAGGAGGGATATAGTAAGCATTGGAAATAGAACAGACTAATTGGGGAGGAAATTAGACTCCATCATTAAATCCCTGAATTAAAATGAGAAACGTCAACTTTCCTTAAGGACCAAGTTGCAGAGCTCACAGAGAGGCAAGAAGACTGAAAACAGAGATCATAGGAACAACATTAGAATAAGGGAAGTCCCAGAGGCAGTATGGAGGTTGAAGATTTTGTTTCAAGATGACTCTCTAGAGACCGAGCTGTCAGCAGAGGAGGGTGAGGAAATGAGGTGAGTTGTGCTGCCTCATACCCTCGAAACAGTGGGTGAGGGGAAAAAGAGGCGTGAGACAAGGGCCCTTGCGATTTCAGCTGCGGTTGTTGAGTAGGAAGCATACACAGAGAGGCCTGACAGGACATTGGACTTTCAGCGAGGGGACATAGACTTTCCCCCTGATTTATGCACTCACGGAATGATGCTGCGGGGGATTGGTACATGGGTGCCTAGATGTAGGACTGTAGATAGAGAGGGGTACTTGATTTTGGTTATTTTCTTACATATATTATATGCACTGAGGGCCGAGGAGATGTTGCCCCTGCTTTCTGTCCTCATGCAACCTCATGTAGGTGGCAGGAGATTACCGCATTAGAACCCTCGATACTTGTTATATCAGGGACACAGGACCAAAAGCTTTATTATGTTTAATTGTGGTTTTTTGATTCTTGCTTTTTTTAATTGTGTTTTTTTTTTTTTTTCCCACAAAAAGGTTTTTATTAGGTTACAGTACAGCGCATACATTGTCCAACAACCCACTGTCTTCTCTTAATGTACCCATACCCATTTTTGTTTTTCCTTCTTCCTCTGCCTAGACAAAGACTTACAGGGCAAACCGACTCACAGACCAGATGAACTACACAGACACATAGGGGGGAGGGGGGAGTGGGGGGGGGGGGGGGGGGAGAGCACAGAGCATTTTTGGCGTTCCCAGTTTCTACTCTTGCCTCGCCTATTCAATGCAGGTCCACTCTTAGGGGCACCATCCCAATTTGCCGTCATCCCTACCTGTACTCCGTCTGCGATTTGTCAGTACTGTCGCTTCGCAGGAGAATGCATCTCGATATATTAGGGCATGATGGTGGTGGTGTTCACCCCGGGAATGTCTGAGTGGGCTAGCCACTGGGCCCAGACTTTGAGGAAGTTTGTGCCGGTGTCGTTTACCAGACTTGTCAACTGTTCCATCCGGCAGATGTGCCAAATTCTGTTCCGAATTTTCGTAATTGTGGGTAAATCTGGTCGCTTCCACAATGCTGCGAGTTCGCACCTCATGGCTGTTGCAAAATGTGCAATCAATTTTTGTGCCGGTCTGCCCAACCCCCGGGTGCGCCTGCCCACCAGGGGTCCAGGGGGACCGGCTGCCCGAGAATACTCTGTAGCCAATCTTGGATTTCCTCCCACAAAGGAGCCACTTTGGAGCAACCCCACAGCATGTGAAGTAAGTCTGCCTGTTCCCCACATTGTTTGGGGCACAATGGGGGGTAATCTTTGACAAACTTTGCCAATCGTGTTGGAGTGAGGTACCATCTCATTAGGACTTTATATGCATTCTCCTTCAAGGTGGTGCATATAGAGCTCTTAGCTGCTGCCAGTACTATTGTGGACCAGTCCTTGTCCTCCAATGTCTCCCATAAGTCCGCTTCCCATTTGTTTCCGTAGTTAAGTTTGGTGTCATCGTCCTTTCCCGGACAAACCACCTCTCTGTAAATCCTAGACGTGAGTCCCGTGGTGTCCGTACCTCTGGAACACAGCTGCTCAAAATTTGTTCGCCGGGGGCGTTTAGGAATTTTTGTGTAAAATGCTCTCAACTGGAGGTATCTAAAAAATTCAGAGTTAGGCATCTCTGTTTCTGATCGGATTTGTTCAAATGTTTTGATTGATTGGCATCCCTCCAGATGCAGTAGCCTTGTAAGGCCTTTTGCTTTCCAGACCGCTAGGTTCTTGCTCAACAGACCCGGAGCGAAATCAGGGTTCCCCAATACCGGGGTCATAAGTGTGTGCTGGGTTGTCAGGGCACACCTGTGTCTAGTGTTCTCCCAGGTGGTTAACGAGCTATTCACTGCGGCCAGCGGCTCACTCAAGGTCTTATATACAGGCATACCCCGCATTAACATATGCAATGGGACCGGAGCATGTATGTAAAGTGAAAATGTACTTAAAGTGAAGCACTACCTTTTTCCCACTTATTGATGCATATACTGTACTGCAATCATCATATACGTGCATAACTGATGTAAATAACACATTTGTAACAGGCTCAAATAGTCTCCCCGCTTGCGCACAGCTTCGGTACAGGCAGGGAGCCGGTATTGCTGTTCAGGACATGCTGACAGGCGCATGCGTGAGCTGTCGTTTGCCTATTGAGAGATATGTACTTACTCGCGAGTGTACTTAAAGTGAGTGTCCTTAAACTGGGGTATGCCTGTACCTTTTTTGGTAGCCAAATTAGGTCTTGTAGATCCACTGGGGCACAGCACGTTGTTTCTAGCTCTACCCATCTCTGCAAGCTAGGATGCATGTGCCACTGGGTAATTTGGGTTAATTGTGCCGCTTTGACGTACGATATCAAGCAAGGTACCCCTAGTCCTCCTCTAACTGTTGGCCCAGTTAGGATGCTAGATTTTATGCGTGGCTTTTTATTACCCCAGACGAATTTCACCATGGAGGACTGTAAGCGGAGGATGTCATCTCTGACTACTTGTATTGGAAGGGTCTGAAAGAGATACAAGATTCTAGGGAGGAGATTCATCTTAAGGCACTGGATCCTGCCGATCCATGAAATCATGTGGCCTGACCAGATCCGCAGATCCTCCCTCAGAGTCCTAATCAGTCTGGGGTAATTGGCTTTGTATAGGGCACTATAGTCTTTGGTTATATTAATCCCTAAATATTTAATGGAGGAGACTTGCCATTTGAAGTTAAAATTCAACTCAATTAGTTTTTCAGTGACCTTTGGCAGGTTTATGTTTAAAGCTTCTGATTTTGTTTGATTAATCTTGAAACCAGAGATCTTATTAAATTCGTCTAGCAGGCTGAAAACATTCGGCAGGGAGGTAAGGGGTTTTGATAACATTAGTATAATGACATCTGCATACAGGGCCACTTTGTGTGACTGTTCTTTAATCTGTATACCTGCTATGTCGGGGCAGTTGCGGATATGTGCTGCCAGGGGTTCTATACATAATGCAAAAATAAGTGGGGACAGGGGACATCCCTGTCTGGTGCCACTCCTTATTGGGAAATCTTCCGACGGGAAGCCCTGGTGTCTGACCTTCGCCCTCAGTTCCTGATAAAGAGCCAGAATGGCGCCCAACATTCTCCCTCCTATGCCAAACTCTCCCAGCGTCTCTTTGAGGTAGGGCCAGTCGATACGGTCAAAGGCCTTTTCAGCATCCAGACTCAATGCCATAGACGGGATATGTTTTCTATGTGCCAAATCAATTAGGTCTATGATCCGTCTAGTATTGTCTGCTGCTTGCCTCCCGCATATAAACCCTACTTGATCGGGGTGGACCAGCTTAGGCATAACTGTATTCAGACGGTTAGCCAATAGTTTGGAAAAAAAATTGGTGTCCGAGTTGATAAGGGATATCGGACGATAGCTTTTACAGTCAGCTGGGTCCTTCCCAGGTTTGGGGATCACTGATATAGATGCTTGGAGCATCTGGCTGGGTATAGGGGCACCGTCTAAGAATGAGTTAAATAGTCGGACCAGGTGAGGTACTAGAATTTTTCTGAATTTTTTGTAATAGAGATTAGAGAAACCATCCGGGCCTGGGGCTTTGGATGGCTTCAGTGCTTTTATTACCTCTGATATCTCCTCACCTGAGAAATCTGCCTGTAATGCCTCCCTTTCCAACCTGCCTAATCTGGGTAGATTTGCCTCTTTTAGAAATGTCTTCAGCTGCCTATGAGTGTTCTCGCAATGGAAGACCTTAGCCCCATCGTAGAGGGTCTCATAGTATTTTTTGAATTCGTCTACTATTTGTTTGGGATCAGAAGTGAGGTCACATTTTTTGGTTCAAATTGCCTGGATGTGAAAATTACGGTTACTGTTTTTTAGTTTATTGGCAAGTGGGGTATCTGGCTTGTTCGCTTTTTCGTAGAATTGCCGCCTGGACCAGGTCAACTCTTTCTCAGCTCGGGAGGACATCAGTAAATTTAGTTTCGTTTTAGTGTCACGCCAGGCCTGAAGGGTCTGCGCTTGTTTGTTAGTTTTATGGAGGGCGGATAGGGCTGTTAATTCCGATTGAAGAATCTTAATCTTATGTTCCCTTGTTTTTTTCCGCCTACTCGCTATCCCTATGAGCTCTCCGCGTAGAGTCGCCTTATGGGCCTCCCATAGAGTGGATGGAGATGCCATGCTACCGACATTCTTATCAAAGTAGACCCTGATTTTATCCCCTACCGCTGTTTCAATTTCGGGGATTTTCAGTAATAACTCATTGAGTTTCCACGTCGCTCCTGGCCTGTCTAGTCTAAAATCTGTGCACCGCAGCTCTACAGGTGCGTGATCTGACCATGAAATATCATGGATACCCGTGTGGGAGATCTGCGAAACCATTCTATTGGATACAAAGAGGTAGTCTATCCTGCTGTATCTGTCGTGTGGGTGGGAGTAAAATGTAAATTCTTTGTCTCCCGGGTGCTGCTCGCGCCAAATGTCCACTAATCTATTTGCCTTGAGGCCCTGGGTCCACGCTGCTCTACTTTGCGGGTGTTTTGTCCCGCTAGGTGTGCATCTGTCGGCCTTGGGGTCCAGCGTGAGGTTGAAATCTCCTCCTAGCACTATGCCGCCTTGCGCTACTTTATGAAGGGTCGTGAAAAATCTAGTGAAAAAGGTGTCTGCCCCCTCATTGGGTGCGTAAATATTAGCTACTGTAATAGGTTGCCCTCTGACAACACCCACCAGTATTATAAATCGCCCATTCTTATCTTTTTTCGTGAGCGTAATGTCAAATGCAAGGCGGTTATGTAGTAAGATTGCTACCCCTCTCTTCTTCTTATTAGCCGTCGCTGAGACCCACGTTCTGTATCTACCGTCAAGAAATTTTGGGGAACTAGACCTCGAAAAATGGGTCTCCTGAAGTAAGATTATGTCGGGTTCATGTCGTCTATAGTTGGTCATAGCTAACCGTCTTTTCAGGGGGCTATTAAATCCTTTCACGTTGTGTGATATTATGGTAAAATCTCTACCCATTGGTGTTGTCGGGTGGAGTCCTGCGATGCAGCCGTGCTTGCGAGCTAAGGTTCTCTCCGGATCCTGGGACTGTGGAGTGCCGTGTACTCTTCTCATCTGTGCATGGGGGAAACAAATGGATACACACAATGGGAACATAGGGGAAACAACATAAAAACAGTTATAACTTTCGGTGAACCCTAGGGACTGAGTCCCCCGGGACACCTGAGCTGCCCCTTCTGGGGGTCCGGCTCGGGTGAGCTCACCTCTGATTACGTCGAGGTGTGCCTGGCCCGTTTCTGCCGGCCCAGCGGGGTCTTGCATGGATCCCTTGGGGGCTGTCCCCCAAGTACCCATGAGGAGACTCATGACGACAGTGAGTGGGCATCTACCCCCTCCCCCGCCCAAATCAACAACTTTTAATAAACATTTACAGCCAATTTGACCGCGGAACAGCTCTTAGTTCGTGGGAACAACAAATCCAGCTGTCTCTTTTGCGTGTAGGCTAAGACCCTTACCTCCTCCTCACTGCACTGCATGTGATTGCCGTTTACCCCCTCTGCGTGGGCAGCACTTGGCCCCCTACCTCCTCCTTAGTTGTATAGCGCGTTATAGGAGCGCGTGATCCCCCGGGGGTCCCCCAGGGCCTGCAGTGTCCCCAGCTTTCTCTTCTATGGAGCTTGCTGCTGCTTAGGCTCCGTATCCCTTCCTCTGTTTCCCTCCGTTATGTGGGCCTGCCCTTCCTACTCCGTGACCTGACCGGGTGCTATGTGTGATCTCTCCGCCTACTGGAGTGAGTCCGCTAAATGAAGCCTGTGTGTAATATCCTCGGGGCCTATGGTAGCCACGAATGCAGGTGATGCAGTGCACAGCAAAGGAACAGGATACACCGGAACAGCAGCAGTAGAATAAAAGTCCTTTATTATAACTTCATGGTGCAGACAGGAATAGGTGCAAAAAGCCTCCTTCTCTTACGCGTTTCACGCCTGTGCGGCGCTTCGTCAGAATATATATATGCAGAATATATATATGCAGTGCTTGACAAATCACCCAAAAATCTTAAGAATTCGGTGTAGGTTTAGGGCAGCTAAGAAATATAGGGTAAATAAGATATCCAGAGTGTGAGACAGAGAGTGTGTGAGAGACAGACAGAGAGAGTGAGAGAGACAGAGAGACAACGCACCACCACACCCCCCGTGCCCACCTCCCACCCATTTCCCGTCCCATGCGGGCAACCAAGGGGACATGGGGAAAGGGAGCGCCAGGAGGCAAGGGAGCGCATTATCCCAGCTGCTAAACGTGACTGATCTATCAGAGGATATCCTCAGCTGATGCCGGTACCGGTGTCTTCTGTTCTACACTCTTTTAACACTTTCTTTTTGTAAGTGGGCAAACCAACGTGTTTCGCCCGCTAAGGCTTCTTCTAGGGTGAAACGCATTGGTGGGACTTCTATGCTGCTGGCCCTGCCTGCTGGCACTCTATTTGGACATTTTATTTGCTGTGATTACCCCGTGATGTAACTTTTTGTGATCGTGGCTACGTGTATCCAGGACTTTCCAGTCACCACAGTCATACAGGAGCTGAGTATCTTCATGTACTATTACCAACTTGCAGTCATTACACTGCTTTCATCTATATGGGTCTCTCTCCTTTATATGTCATTTGTGATATCTGTATTTGGGTCACTGAAGTACCTTTCTATTAATGTTTTTTGCTGTCATGTACTATATATTTATAGTTTCATGCCTATAGGTCTTCCTATTATAGTGCCCCGTACACTAGCATAGTATGCCTGTTACATTCTACCATTTTCTGTTCATGTATTTTCTTTAGAGGTTTATTATATATTTTCCGTTATTGTTTTTTTTTTTGTTCATTATCTCCTTTATACGACCGGCCGGTTGTGGGTCACTATGGGTACTTTGTCCCCATAGTGGTTACATGTTCTGAGGTTTTGATCATATTATGGTTTGTTTTTTTATGGTAGTCTAAGGTTTTTTTCTTTCTGGGGTTGTCCTATTTAAATTTATTTTGTTCAGTTAGGCAGGGTTTCAGCTAGCTGTTTTTTTTGTTTTTCATCTTATTTTGATTTAATAAATTACTATTATTATTTTGCATAATTTGTCTGAGTGCTTTTTAGAGGTTTCTTTTTCTGTGTTTCTATATATATATTTATATTTATATTTAATGCAGTTGAATGAAATATGAAATGACTGATTCAAGGCGTGTTATGAATACAATCTGCCTGATACATTAAAATATAACTGGCCACAAGCCGCTTTGGTGATGGAAAAACTGCGTCCTGCTTTTGTGTGCACTGCACTTCCAGCACAAAGGAATTAAAACAGACTTTTCAGTTATTTTCTACTTTTCACATGATATTTTCCGTTTTGCAACATAAATTTGTCCCATTAACACTCCTTTTAGTATCAGAGAAAGTGAAATATCTTTTAATATAATCTTCAGGTTTATTATTGATTGCAATATTTTGGTTCATTGTTGCATCCTGTATTGTAAATTCTGCCTTTTGTCATTTGACGACAGCTAGAATCTGAATGTCTTATTAGTTTCTGTTGGAAGACTGCAGAAATACCAAGAAGGTTTTAATAAGCTCACTAAATGGGAAAGTAAATATGACCAGTAATAATGTAAAGATGCTTATGATTAATATGGGTAGCTTCTTTTTTTTTTTTTTTGCAGGAAAAGTAAGATTGGCAGAATAATAACCAAAACATTTCATTTCCATGCAAGTTATAATGAGCTGCGAAACGAGGAGAATTTCTAATGTAACTTTTCTTCCCCTTACCTCTCGCATAAAACATTAATTTAAATGCTGTGCCATTTAACCCCTACAGCAACGGAGAATGCCACTGTTTTATCTTCTACCCCTATTAACCCCTTTGTTGCCAGTAAGGTTGCCAGGTGGCTTGTCCAAAAATACTGGACAAAATGGTGAAAAGTGCGATGCGCGCAAGAATCGTTGGTGAGGAAAAATGTTATTAATAAATGCCCTGACTGTTACCTAATTTTTCCCCAATTTCACTCCAAGTATTCACCAATTTGCACCACTTTATATTCTGTTTCGTAAAAACTTTGGGGAGGGGTCTTGGGAGAGAGTGCCCTTCCGCTCATTTTTTTAGGAAATAGAATATGAAATAGTGCAATTTGATGCAAATTGGTGCACGCTTGGAGTGAAATTTAGAACAAATGACGTTATGGTCAGATCAATCATTTATAAATAACTGACCTGTAGTCATACACGCCCATAGCGAGCAATACTACACCTCTCCTCATCCTTTCTCCACTTATCCTGTCGCCCTCCCACCCCCTCGTCCTCTAACCCCCCTCCCCTCATCCTCCCCTCATCCTCTCATCCCCCCTTCATCCTCTCTCACCCCCTCCCTTCATCCTCCCTCATCCCCCCTCCCTTCATCCTCTCTCTCCCCCCTCCCTTCATCCTCTCTCTCCCCCCTCCCTTCATCCTCTCTCATCCCCCTCCTTTTATCCTCTCTCATCCCCCTCCCTTCATCCTCTCTCACCCCCCTCCCTTCATCCTCTCTCACCCCCTCCCTTCATCCTCTCACCCCTCACTTCATCCTCTCTCATCCCACCTTTCTTCATCCTCTCTCATCCCTCTCCCTTCATCCTCTCTCACCCTTCCCTTCAGCCTCTCTCACCCCACCTCCCTTCATCCTCCCTCATCCCCCCTCCCTTCATCCTCTCTCCTCCCTCCCTTCATCCTCTCTCATCCCCCTCCCTTCATCCTCTCACTCCTCACTTTATCCTCTCTCACCCCCCCTCCCTTCATCCTCCCTCATCCCTCCTCCCTTCATCCTCTCTCTCCCCCCTCCCTTCATCCTCTCTCACCCCACTCCCTTCATCCTCTCTCATCCCCCTCCCTTCATCCTCTCACCCCTCCCTTACACCTCTCTCATCCCCCTCCCTTCATCTTGTCACCCCCCCTTCATTCTCTCACCACCCCTCTCATCCCCCTCCCTTCATCCTCCCTTCATCCTCTCTCATCCACCCTCCCATCATCCTCTCTCATCCCCTTCCCTTCATCCTCTCACCCCTCCCTTCCGCCTCTCTCATCCCCTCCCTTCATCCTGTTACCCCCCCTTCATTCTCTCACCACTCCTCTCATCCCCCTCCCTTCATCCTCCCTTCATCCTCTCTCATCCCCCCTCCCATCATCCTCTCTCATCCCCCCTCCCTGTCATTATCACCCCCACAGGAAAGCCAGAGAAGACACACACACACAACAGTACAAATACACACACACACACACGTGGCACACACACACACACACACAGGACACACACACACACAGGACACAGGTTCTCACCTCTCTCTGCTCCATACTTTTCCTCCGCTCTTTGGCCCCACCCCCAGGCTCATGACACATCCTCCTGATTGGCTGTATAGCCTGGGTCCCCCTGGTCCTATGTTTGGCCCTTACTTTTCCATAGGAGTATAGCAGCAAGGGAACCGCAAGTTCCAACAGCCTCAGGGGCTGCAGTCCACATGTTTCCAGGCAGCAAATAGGGCTGAGAGATTCTGACAGTTGGGATTCTGACAGTTAAGGGGACTGTTAGTTGGAGCCAGGCAGACAAAGGGAAGGGAGGATCTGAGTGTCAGTGGCACTCAGATTAGGCTAGAAACTCCCCTTAGGTCCCAGATAAGTCCCAATCACATGAAGCGGGTGTTTACCCATTTTACTATAGTGTCAGGGACACAAGGAAGACGCCGTGTGGTGATCGCGGTTTGTGGTCTGGGATCAGACCACCGCGGTGTTAATAAAGACTCTTAAAGGTGAGACTACCATCGCTGAGGACCACGTCGCTGGATCAGACAGATCCTCATTTCTAAGTCAGACGCACCGAGTACTGGAGTACTTGGCAGGTACCTCAACAAGTGCACCAACAGTTCATGGGAGAGCGCTACTCCTTACACTTTTGGGTGGGCTGGACACTGGAATGGGACAGCAGGGTATTGGTGCCTAGCACCCAAAGTACATTTGGGACACTCACTGGGGGTACTGGGTGGGGTGCTCATTATACTGTGATGTGGTGTTATGTTATGTTGCATAGTTGTTGTTATAAGTTACTGTTCAGTAAATACTGTTACATATACCCTTGTGTGAAATTACTGACTGTATAGTTTTGAGAGGGGCTATCCCACTGTGTGAGGATCCTTCCCAGGTGGAGGCGCTGTTAGTATATTCATTACACACACCCCAGGCTCCCAGTGGCGGAGGATCAGGCCTCCTGTTGACCACTCAGGTAATAGCATCACACGTGGTCACCCTAGACAAGGGGGGAAAGGGAGCTACAGCTGCATTACACAGCAGCAGCTAAACAGGATGGAGGAAGCTGCCCAGCCCCCTAGCAGCAGCAGCCTTGCTCTCTCCCTGCTCGGGCGAATCTCGCGATTGGCCACCAAGTCCAGAGAGTTAATACCGGCATACACATACATGTGCAGAGAGGTAATACTGGTATACACATGCATGTGCAGAGAGGTAATACAGGTATACACATGCATGTGCAGAGAGGTAATACCGGCATACACATACATGTGCAGAGAGGTAATACCGGTATACACATACATGTACAGAGAGGTAATACCGGTATACACATACATATACAGAGAGGTAATACTGGTATACACATACATGTACAGAGAAGTAATACCGGTATGCACATACATGTACAGAGAGGTAATACCGGCATACACATACATGTACAGAGAGGTAATACCGGTATACACATACAGTACATGTACAGAGAGGTAATATCAGCATACACATACATGTCATGTACAGAGAGGTAATACCGACATACACATACACATACATGTACAGAGAGGCAATACCGGCATACACATACATGTACATAGAGGTAATACCGGCGTACACCTATATGTACAGAGAGGTAATACCGGTATACACATACATGTACAGAGAGGGAATACCAGACACATACATGTACAGAGAGGTAATACTGGCATACACATACATGTACAGAGAGGTAATACCAGCATACACATACATAGAGGTAATACCGGCATACACATACATGTACAGAGAGGTAATACCGGACACATACACATACATAGAGGTAATACCGGCATACACATATATGTCCGGTATTATCTCTAATTTTTACCGGACAGAGTAACCAAATACCGGGCTGTCCGGTTCAATACCGAACGCCTTGCAACCCTAGTTGCCAGTGGAGCCCCTAAGAAGCAAGTATGTGGTCCTATCTTATTCTGCTATCCCCCGGGAGAGGAAACATGTGTAACCCTGCTTCCTATCACTAGCAAGCTGTTACTATGTGCTGTGTTACCTGCTGGCTCACAGGGCCTAAGCCTCTGCCACGGAGAGCCTGGGGTGCGTGCAATATATATGTCAGGTGCAGTGCCTCCACCTGCGACAGATCCCGCCAAAGGGTGAGTTAGTCTTCGCAGGACGTATATACAAGAATTACCCTTACACAACCAAGTTCTAAAACCAGTCTCTTTTACTGATAGGTCAAACTCACGATACATTACATGCCATGACATTCCGGTATGCAGGTACACATTATATAACACGCCACGGCGGACGTCACCATCACTTGCGCCTCGGCGGACGCCAACAATAACTTCCCCCAATCCTGCCACCGGGTGATCCCACCCCGTGTCCAAATATGCTACTCAGTTCTCCCGCTCACAACAGGCATTATGTGTGTGTATGGGTGACTGCGCAGCCACTATGTCTCGGGTGAATGAAAGTTAAAGTTGGTGCACTTGATGAAATACGGAGTGCTCGGAACTGCCACGATCTTCGAAAAGGGTCTCTGTGTGGACAACACTCTTTCCCTCGCTAGGGTCCGGGGCGCTCCCTCTCGGACTCGGGCAACTCCAAAGGGGTCTGAGCCCAGATCTTCCTCTCGACAGAATAGTCCCGGGCAAAACTAACAGTACGGGGGTAAGACCCTTACTAAGGCGGTCCCTAGCTCAGCTTGTCTCTAAGGTGACTCATTGCTAGCTGGGCCTGGGGCACCTGGCCTGCGCCTGGGGGTACAACCTCCCCACGCAGTATCTCCGTCTCCTCGTCTCTCCAAACAGCTCTGACGCCACGTGCGCGTAACCACTGCCTATATTTCTGGCAACTTCTCCGCCCATAGGCTAAACGCTCTCACCTGACCCTCCCCGTAGGGCTGCTGGGTCAAGGGACTGCTCCTCTCCCGCCAAATGCACTCTCCTCCTTCGCGGGCTTTTGCAACTACTCTTTGCAAGCGCAACCTCCCATTCCTTAGGGTGAATCAGGGGTCACGACTACACATGTTTTCCTTTTTTTAATGTCTAAAATGCAACATATTTATGAAGTGTATTTCTACACGTGCTGCCCTCATATTCTGCACTAAAAAGACGCTCCCTTTAAGGTGACAGAGAAAACCATCAAGAAAAGTAACGCAAGCCATTCCTTAATACAGCGGTGCGCAATCTGTGGGGCGCGACCCCCAGGGGGGGCGCGAGACTGCCGACGGGGGGCGCGGGGTTTACAGAGGCCCCGCGCGCTTCCCGAAGGCACTTAAATTAAGTGCCGGGGGAGCTGCAGGGCCTCTGTAAACCATACTTACCCGTGGCTCCGGCGGCTTCCTCCCGGCGTCGCCATGGCAACGCGGCGTCAAAATGACGCTGCGAGGTCATGTGACGTCACGTTGCTATGGCAACGTGACGTCATTACGCCGGTGCGAAGGTAAGTTGGGGTTGGGGGGGGCGCGGGAGTGAGGGGACAGCCGTCAGGGGGGCGCAGGGAAAAAAGTTTGCGCCCCCCTGCCTTAATACATAGATCTGCGCCGATATGCAAATATAACTCCGCCCACTTACTCCATCTATCCCTCATCTCGTTGCAGGCAGATGTACCCAAAAATGCTGGAATATTTTAGTGAGTTGCATTTGCCCTTTGATAGTACAGAGTTCTACGTTTTAACATTTTTCAATTAGATCAAATATATTAGTGGTAAAACCACTACTTTTGAAGCAGGGGAACCCACTCTGAAGCCCAATGTCAGCTCTATTGTGACTTGCACCTCAGACATCAAAATTAGATTATAAGCTCTGTGGAGCAAGGAATCCCATTGTGCCGGAAAAAGGTTCTATGTACAGTGCTGTGTAAACTGTCTGTGCTAGAATTTTTTTTAAATCCATTGCTTTTTAAAGTGACTGCTGCATTTATTATTTATGTTTGGGTTAGTTCAGATACCACAGTTTACCAGCTGTGGGGCTCAGAGATTTTGATGGCATGTAAAATGTGATTGTGATTGTGAAAGCCCTTTGAAGAGCGGCTGCAGAACTGACACGGAGGGGGACAGGCAGCATACAGCAGGGACTAGAACACAGAAAGGGATTTGATTGCACTGTATGTCACGTCTTAATTACATGCAAATGATTCCAAATAGGAGTGGTTTATGTAGATTTCTGGTCTTCTCAGGAGCAGTAATTAAGATAAAGGCTTACAAAATGAGGTGCAAGTTGATGCACTTGTTAACCCCTTCTCTGACAGAAAGTGCTACAATGGATTGACATTCACTATACTGCAGTACAGTTCCGGGCTTTCACGTACAGGATGTTGGGATACTCGTGATTATTGGTATCTTCCGTGAAAAGCCCCTTACAGAAGTCACTGGCAGAGCACAGGTTCTTACTGTTATGTAGGAGATTTGTTAAAATAACCACTGACAAATTTTAATAAAACCTTCACGTTGCAATGTTCTATTGTAAATCGAATATTTTTTTACATACTTGTTTTTTATTATTAGCTGATCTAGAAGAGATGAGCTACTAGAGAAGAACAGTCCAGTCTGATCACCAGTTGCCAACAGAAGAAGAAAATATTGTCCTACAAAGGCTAGGCACATTTAGGGGCCTGTTCATTAACTCTGTTATTGTCTAAGCAAAATTGGGTGGAAATATCATTGCAATCTGAAGAAATTAAATCTGATGATTTTGCCGTATTCTTTCTTTAACCTTCTTTCACCTTCTTCTATCTCCATCTGTCATTATTTTCTTCTTTTATTCTATCTTCTATCTTATCTGTCAATCCAAAACCCCATGGTAAATCCAAACGAATGTTGCGACATTGGCTTCTTCCGCTAAAATGAGACGTACAGGCCTTAAATTGGGCCTATAACATCACATGTTAGAGTCAGATGGTACAGCTTCAATCTAACTGGATGCTGTATCATGTGCACGCCTTTTTTTTTTTTTTATGGATGTGAAGTCATCTCCAAGAGAGGTACATCAAATCCTTAAAACCCCATGGCTATAGCACATGGTATTACAGCCGATGGGAATGAAGACAATTCCATTGGTTGCTGTACCATGTGATAGTTCACATTAGTTCAAAGGGATGTGACATCACTTTAAGGGAAGGTGGGATAGCCCCTTAATTACTATAGTGATTATTAACCGCTAAGGTGATTAAGGGGTTAGGGGCCATTAGATTGTATTTTTTCTTGTATTCTTGCTGGCATTGGAGGACATGGACCTGGAGTATGCTGATGAGTATGCCCTTCATGATGGCAAGTTGAACATTTTATTTACGTATGTGGATAATAGTAATTTTGCCCATTACTGTACTGTATCTATTGGGGAGGGTGGTTGTTGGGGGTAGAGAGGGTAAGTATTAAGGTGCCCATTCATTGCCATTGGAGTTATCTCTGCTCCCATGTGTTGGGGAGTGGGGGGGGGGGGTATTGGGGGTAGACGTGGTGGGTTGTAGGGTTGTGGTGTTGTGTTTTTAAATATTTATTGTGGGTAGCAGGGGTGGGTGAAGGTGACATTTGGCCCTTGCTGGGTGTTTATACCTACCGGGTGGGTAGCAGGAAGGGATAACCCCTTCATTACCTTAGCGGTATTAACCCCTTCCCCCCTCCAAACCCCCCCGCAAGGCCTAAACACCCACCTAGGGCCAAATACCAACTTCACCCACTCCCGCTACCCACAATAAACATGGCACTGGCAGTTAACCCCTTCATTGCCTTAGTGGTTAGCCGCTAAGGTAATGAAGTTGCCTGTAAATGCATTTTAATGGGTATCAGCTCCGGATACTCCCGGCATGAATCTGAGGCAGGAAAAATGCATTTTTTTCTAAGTTCTCTCTTGTTGCCTTCTCTGCAGGTTCTCCCCAGCCTTACGCCATCTTTTTCTGGTGGGAGGATTTTGGAGAGTCTCGGCATTCTAGAGCCGCGATTAGCTAATCGAGGCGACTAGAATTGCACGAGTTTCATAACCTGCCAATAAGTGGCTTATCGTTGCTCACCCGAGAAATCTTTTTTTGACGGCTGAAAAAATTGCCCATTCATGCCTTTATCACCCACTTATCGAGGCTTACAGAATAGCAGTAAGCATGTTGGCTGAAAAGGCCTCGATAAGTGGGTTATCGAGGCTTATAGAATAGGCCCCTATATATCTTTGTGAAGTACAGGCCTGCAACTTACATTTCAATACACGAGCTCCAATGAGATACCGGTACCACACAGAACGTCTGGATCACCCAGGATTGGGAGGCCTGATACAGTGACTGCAGCACACACATACATGCACAGTGCTGGAGGTAACTAGGATGTTATGTTTATGTGTTTATGTATTTATTATGTGATAGTCCTAGTACTAAGGATCACATGGTTACTTATTACCTGTGTGTTATACCTATTGATTCTATTCATAAACCTGTTATATATAGATATCCTGGCATGGAAATCGGCAAAGTAGAACATAGTTGTTATGGTAGGGGCACCCTGGCAAGTACATTAAGGGTAAACCCGGCGGTTGTCCCTACCTCTCAACATGGATGCCTATGTTACAGGTTAAAAGACCATCTTATTGAGGCTAAAATAGCTGACCTATGTGATATTCTGTTGTCCCCTGTAACAGTTTATTCCCTGCTGTGAAATGTGAGGTATTTGTATGCCTCTATAGTGTGCTGGTATTCACTTAGCCAGCCAGTACACAATAGACTCTGGGCCTGCTATTCCAATGTGGGCTGGTTGAAGTGCTTGAGACATTGAAGGAGTGTTTACTCAGGCCGGGGGAACAGTCACTCCAAAAGTGGAGCCACTGTTCCTCCCAGACTTTGAGGTGCCTATATCTGATGGAGGTGTCGGGCCGCCACTGGGAACCATTGCTGGGTCTTAGACCGGTTGGCACGATGCCCATTGGTCAGCTCAAATTTTCCACTCCCCTTAAGCCTACCTCTTTGGGCTGTCTTAGAGCACTGAGCTCACCCACAGCCTGCATTGGTCTATCAAAGATGAGCCCTCACTCGTTGATTTTATAAAAATAAAACTGGTTATACCTTTAAACCTTCAAAGCGCTTTGTTCTATTTTGTGTGTGTGTGTAAGTGTTATATATATATATA
Organism: Ascaphus truei; assembly: GCF_040206685.1. NCBI lineage: Eukaryota > Metazoa > Chordata > Amphibia > Anura > Ascaphidae > Ascaphus > Ascaphus truei. The sequence continues at coordinate 38,708,791 of NC_134491.1, forward strand.
AAATAAAAAAAATTGTCACAAGAAATTATATATATATATATATATATATATATATATATATATATATATATATAATTTCTTGTGACAATTTTTTTTATTTTATTTGACAGACATATTGTATTTGTCTTGTTTGGCTAATAGGTCAGTACCTATTATTAGATGATGAGGGGTTAGGTGTGTTGGGGGTGGACATGGGTGATAAGGTTAAGTGTTTTTGGGGAAGGAGGTTAGTCCGTGGCATACAAGTTACTAATTCATTGCATAGAAATGATTTACTAGTCTTTTGGCAATGAGTAGGTGGGTGAAGGTTTAGGATTATTTACCCTTTGGGTTTCATAGATTATTTATTTATAAAATATTTTACCAGGAAGTAATACATTGAGAGTTACCTCTCGTTTTCAAGTATGTCCTGGGCACAGAGTAAAACAAATAGTACATGGTTACAAGTACAGTTACATAAATGAACAGGGTATACATTATATACAAGACATTGCGTGCACAGTTAAAGAAAATATATATTATGAGCGTATGAAACAGTTACAGACCAGGTTAAAATGTGAGACAGCCTTAGATTTGAAAGAACTTAAACTGGTGGTGGATGTGAGAGTCTCTGGTAGGTTGTTCCAGTTTTGGGGTGCACGGAAGGAGGAGGAGGAACGTCCGGATACTTTGTTGAGCCTTGGGTCCATGAATAGTCTTTTGGAGTCTGATCTCAGGTGATAAGTGCTGCAAGTGGTAGGGGTGAGGAGCTTGTTCAGGTAGCTGGGTAGCTTGTCCATGAAGAATTTAAAGGCAAGACAGGAAAGGTGAACTGTGCGCCTAGACTCTAGTGTTGACCAATCTAGTTCTTTCAGCATTTCGCAATGATGTGTGTTGTAGTTGCATTGGAGAACAAAACGACAAATTGAATTGTAGAGGGTGTCAAGTTTGCTAAGGTGGGTTTGAGGAGCCGAGCCATATACTATGTCTCCATAGTCAATAATTGGCATTAGCATCTGCTGTGCGATACGCTTTCTGACCAGGAGACTAAGGGAGAATTTATTCCTGTAAAGTACCCCTAGTTTGGCATAGGTCTTGGTTGTCAGGGTATCAATGTGCATCCCGAATGTTAAGTGGGAGTCAAACCATAAGCCCAGGTATTTAAAACTAGTGACAGGTGTTAGGGTGGTGTTAGCGTTGGTTCTAATCAGGTGCTCAGTCACTGAAAGCTTTACAAATTTAGTCTTGGTCCCAAATACCATTGTTACAGTCTTGTCAGTGTTTAAAAACAGTTTGTTTTGGGAAATCCAGTTTTCGAGTCTCAAAAAGTCAGACTGAAGTATGTGTTGAAGGTCAGAGAGGCTTTGACTGTGTGCATATAGGATTGTGTCATCTGCATACATGTGTATTGAGGCTTCCTTACAAGCTGTGGGAAGATCATTAATGAACACTGAGAAGACTAGGGGCCGCAGAACAGAGCCTTGCGGGACACCACAGGTGATATCCAGGGGGTTGGAGTTAGAGCCTGAGATGGACACATGTTGGGATCTTCCTGATAGGTAGGACTGAAACCAGTTTAAAGCATGTTTCCCTATTCCAGAGCTCTGGAGTTTGTTAAGCAGTATAGCATGATCAACTGTGTCAAAAGCCTTTGCAAAATCTAGGAATATTGCACCAGTGAGTTGTCCCCGTTCCATTCCACACTGGATTTCATTGCAAAATTTTAGCAGGGTAGTTATGGTGGAGTGTTTGGGACGAAATCCAGATTGGAATTGGCTAGGGAAATTTGTCTTGGTGTAGAAATCGCTTAATTGGGAGTTGACACATTTTTCCATGACTTTGGATAGAATTGGGAGAAGTGAGATTGGCCTGTAGTTTGAGACAGTGTTTTTGTCCCCACTTTTGAAGATTGGGACAACTCTGGCAGTTTTCCAGGTCTTAGGGATATGGCCTGCAGACAGGATAGAGTTGACTATGGACGCAATTGGTTTGGCAATGGCTGGGGCACCAAGTCGTAGGAACCTAGATTGTAGTAAGTCGGGTCCACAATGGCTGCTTAGTTTTAGTTTGAGAAGCGCTTGTATAATCTCCTCTTCAGATACTGGGCCAAATTGAAAATTGTGGGCAGTGTTGGGAGGGGGTGGGACTGTAGGGATACTCCCAGGATAAGATTCGTTTGGGGTTTGGGCTGCGTTTCGCTAATAAGTTAGTGGCACACCCCACAAAGTAATCATTGAATGCATTTGCGATGTCAGTGGGGTTTGTCAGAGTAATATCCCCCTTAGTGATATTACTTGGTTGTTGATGGTTAAGAGGCTGGAATATATTGTTGATAACCTTCCAGAAGTTAGCTGGGTTTGATGTATTCTGGTGGAGATTGTCAGAGTAATATTGTGCTTTTGCATGCCTTGTTTGCCTTGTGCACATGTTCCGCATGCATCTGTAGTGATTGAGATCCTTGGCAGTGCCAGTTACTTTGTAGCTTTTCCACAAGGCATCCCTGAATTGGTAGAGTGCTATAAGGTCAGGTGTAACCCATGGAAGGTGGGCCCCCCGTACCCTTATTTTGCGTAGTGGAGCATAGATGATATGAAGACGTATGTACCTTAATGAGCAGTAAGGTTACCAGGGAGTTAATAATTCAGATACGTGGGAAGTATGCTTGTTTATATGTAAAATATGTCATAATGATTTAAATGTTCATATTTTTCAGGTATTTCAGGTGTATTTACAGGCATCTCACCTCTCCGCTATAGCATAGGCCTATATCACCTGACTGGGCAGCTTAACAAATAGTCCATGGAAATACAATTTGTGAATTTGCGACATTTCTGTACTAAATTTTCAAATCACAGAAACAAAGCACGTCAAAACATCCTTTTTGGACATGCAATAAAGGCCTAATGAATATGATGAGATGTAAGTCTGTGCGAAAATAACTGTATTTTAGCACAGATCTGCCTTACCAGAGTTGAATGAATAGGTCCCTTGGATTAAAAAATGGAACGTCATATTAATTTGCTGGCTGGCAGTCAGTAATTGCACTTTGGTGATCTGGGCGAAATATCTTCAACAAATACAAGTGAAACATTGTTCTGTCCCCTGTATGTGGCTTCTTTGCCCTATGGCTAGGGTGACCAGATGTCCCGGTTTAGCCGGGACAGTTCCAGTTTTTGACCGTTTGTCCCAGGTCCCAACTTTTCTGCCGTCTGTCCCGGATTTCTGTGTGCTTGCTGCTCTGATCGCGCATGCACGCATGCAGTCGGAAAGTGGCAATCGCGCATAAGCAGCTGGAAAACGCAGATCGTGGATGTGCATAAATGTCCGTCAAACGCTGATTGCAAATGCGCAGCCAGCAAGTGCTCATTGCGCATGTGCGTCCAGTAAGAGCTCATTGCGCATGCGCAGTTGGTGCTCGCCGTCCGGATTTTGCCGGGACAAATATGGTCACCCAACCAAAGGCTGCAGTTAGTACCTTTGCCCTAGTTTGTGTTACTGTGTAACTCCTATAGCTGTTTTCTCAGCCTGTTGCCTAGCAACCCCTTCATCTGGCCCCTCAGATTTGGTATAATCCTGGAACCCTAGCACTTGGTTTGGACCTGACCTATTTCATGCTTTTCAGGGTAGCCCCTTCCTTTTCAAGCATGCAGCCATTGCTACTGGTCTTTCCCTATCTGCTCTCCATCGGATAGCTTTGTTTTTTCACCTTCCCCTAGTTTTTCATTCCTAAAGTCCCCTTTTATTTCTGTTTGCACTCACAAATAAAGTTTTCAGAAACCCAAGAAGGACTCTATTTGCTGGAGAAGGAGATGCGTTTAGCTGCCTCTTTCTACTCACTAAGCCACAGTGAGCCTGGGACAGAACAAATGTACATTATGAACAGATGCTGTAGTAAACTGTGAGCTTAGTACGGATGGGGTTAAACTCTCTACAAGTCAGACTTAGGTGTAACTCCCAATTAAAGATCAATAAGGCCTTTAAAGTGATTTATAAAAATGGATTGGTAGGAAATGTCCTTTCAGGAACTCCTGTGAATAAAACCACTATGCTCTCCGTCAAATTGATTGGTCCTTTATGTCCAAACAGGCATAAACTGGGACAGGCCATTTTCCCAACGTTCCCTAAGGGGAATGATGTCATTTTAAACAGTTACTTAGACATTTTTATTAAACTTGATCAGGCTGTTTGTAGCGTAGCTATGAATTTTGGAAAGAAAAACCACATAGGAGTAGTATACTTTCACACTCGTTTAAGAAGTCACCCTATTTTGTCGCTCTTTTTATTATGTTTGCCACACTTTTCCAAGTGCATATTTTACCGAGCTCATCATTAATTAACCCTGCCGCTGCCATAGTAATGTTACAGGTTGCATTGGTCCTGAAAAACTGCAGATTGTCATAAGTTTGACACTTTGTAATGGACTAACATTATAATTTTTGATTATAAAACGTTTATTTTAATTACACCAACATTGTTAGCAGCACAACATGAGCTTTCTTGAAAGATGTAATACTTTGTACAGAGCTTTGAAAATCTCACAGGTTTCTTCCTTATGTGTATTTACAGCAGGTTCCACATACTGTATCTCCAGTGAGTGCCTTGAAGAGAAGATGATGTTGCAAGATTCAGGCCTGTCAAGTATCCCTCAATATGGAACCCATTTTAGTCACTAGGAATCCCACACTGCAAGGCAGCTTCCCTCTTCCAAGTATGAACCCCGGGAGTCTCAGAGGTCTGGCACCAGGAGGAATCCCACACTGCAAGGCAGCTTCCCTCTTCCAAGTATGAACCCCGGGAGTCTCAGAGGTCTGGCACCAGGAGGAATCCCACACTGCAAGGCAGCTTCCCTCTTCCAAGTATGAACCCCGGGAGTCTCAGAGGTTTGGCACTAGCAGCTGGAATATTACAGATGTTTTCTATAAGGGCACCTACTTGGCCACTTCATCATATTCTACCACGACTGACATGCTTGTTATCAGCTGGGGTACTTCAGTATGATAACCATATGACTTGGATTTATCTCAAAATAGGGATTTAAAAAGATTTACTCACATCAAATAAATGTATTAAAGCTACATAGGGGGATTAAAACAGTTGCAGAATAATTGCACTAATAAAGTTTAGTTTGTTCTCCTTGCACATTTTATTATAAATACAAATATAGGATAAGTATCTCAGTCGAATGGAACATATGTAATACTCAATGGACATGTAAGCCTTGATAAGTAAAGATCTCTACAGGACATCTCCTTTTTATTTATTTTCCTTTGCTGGTCCCATTCCCTGATTTGCCTTTCTTGCTCTGCTAAGACCTAGGGGCTTATAGAGGAATGAAGATGTCAATAAATGGGCAGCCAAGAGTATGTTCTACCCTGGAATGCTGAAATGCATCAAATATGTAAGTGTTACACGTCTCTCAAGAGCTTTCAGCTAAGAACTAAAGAAGATACAGACTGGTAGAAATGGTGAGGGTTGTTTAGGATGTGTCAGCGTCTCTAGCAGATATGGACTGTATTACCCCCTAATTTACAGACATGGGATATAGTTACATAGTTACATAGTTACATAGTAAATGAGGTTGAAAAAAGACGTACGTCCATCAAGTTCAACCTATGCTAAATTTAGACAACAGATACTTTATCTTATATCTACACTTACTTATTGATCCAGAGGAAGGCAAACAAAAAACCCCATTAAGGGGAAAAATTAATTCCTTCCTGACTCCAAGAATTGGCAATCGGATTAATCCCTGGATCAACATCCTTTCCGTGTATACTTATTTGGTATATCCCTGTATACCTTTCCCATCTAAAAAGATGTCCAACCTTTTTTTGAACAAATCTATTGTATCTGCCATCACAGTCTCCATGGGTAATGAATTCCACATTTTAACTGCCCTTACTGTAAAGAACCCTTTCCTTTGTTGCTGGTGAAATTTCCTTTCCTTCAACCTTAAGGGATGGTCCCGAGTCCTTTGTACTGCCCGTGGGATGAATAGTTCTTTTGAAAGCTCCTTGTATTGTCCCTGAATATATTTGTATATAGTTATCATATCCCCTCTTAGACGCCTCTTTTCTAATGTAAATAAATCTAATTTAGCTAGCCTCTCCTCATAAGTTAGAATGTCCATCCCCTTGATTAATTTGGTGGCTCTTCTCTGCACTCTCTCTAGTTCCATAATGTCTTTTCTTAGGATTGGTGCCCAAAATTGTACTCCATATTCAAGGTGTGGTCTTACTAATGCTTTGTAAAGGGGCATAATTATGTTTACTTCCCTTCCATCCATTTCCCGTTTGATGCAAGATAAGATCTTGTTTGCCTTTGCAGCTACTGCATGACATTGGGCACTATTGCTAAGCCTGCTGTCTACAAGCACTCCTAAATCCTTCTCCATCAAGGATTCCCCCAATATATCTCCATTTAATTTGTAAGTCGCCTTTTTATTCTTGCATCCCAAATGCATAACCTTACATTTATCTGTATTAAACCTCTTTTGCCATTTACCTGCCCACGTTTCCAGTCTCTCCAAGTCCTTCTGAAGAGAAATTACATCCTGCTCTGATTCTATTACCTTACACAATTTAGTATCATCAGCAAAGATGGATACTTTGCTGTCGATCCCAACCTCAAGGTCATTAATTAACAAGTTAAAAAGCAGGTGTCCCAGTACCGATCCTTGAGGTACTCCACTCACGACTTTAGCCCAACCTGAAAAAGTTCCATTTATCACAACCCTCTGTTGCTGGCCTTTAACCAGTTTTCAATCCAGGTGCATAAATTATCACTAAGTCCAATTTTCTTTATTTTGTACACCAACCTCTTGTGTGAAACCGTATCAAAAGCCTTTGCAAAATCTAAGTAGACCACATCAACTGCATTACCCTGGTCTAAATTCCTACTTACCTCCTCAAATAAACAAATAAGGTTAGTTTGGCAAGATCTATCCTTCATAAATCCATGCTGACTATTACTAATAATTTTATTTTCCATTAGGTATTCCTGAATATTATCCCGTATTAAACCTTCAAGCAGTTTCCCTACTATTGAAGTCAGGCTTACAGGTCTGTAATTCCCCAGGTGTGATCTAGCTCCCTTTTTAAATATAGGCACCACGTCTGCTTTACGCCAATCTTGTGGTACTGAGCCTGTGGAAATGGAGTCCTTGAATATTAAATATAATGGTTTTGCTATTACTGAGCTTAACTTCTTGTGTATAAGAGACTACTTAAGTATAAGAGAACGATGTGGCACAGAAATGTAAAATTACATCCAGGTTTTTTACATTACATTAACTCCTTATGTATAAGAGAACGATGTGGGACAGAAACGTAAAATTACATCCAGGTTTTTCTGTTAACACACTGAAACATACACACGGCTGCTGACTGGGCTTTCCTTCCAACAACCTGTTTATGCTTTTAATCCGGGTAATGTAGACATATTGGCGACACCAGAGAAGAAACTGTTCCAAGCTGGAATATTACATAGTAGATTTGGCTTGTCTTCTAAGCCCATCATGAATGCCAGTTTGCAAAGCTTTTACAGTGCCCATTTTAATCAATGGAAATTTAGGACAGGTCTATATTTGTCATTCATTCTCTGTAAAAATGGCACTGAAAATATTTGAATGTGTGGAGCAAACATGATGCTGTATCATACCACACTGTATTAAATTATTCTGTAACCCAAATATAGACAGAGACTGAGATAAGAGCAGCTATGAATTCCCCATGAATGCAATTTTTTTGATCCATCATTCCTCCACCAACCACCAATTCCAACTTTGGACCTGCTCCTTGGAATATGAAGTAAAGACACTTATAGCCTAATCCTGTCCCTACTAGTTTTAAACTTTGCAACATAATTGTGTGAGTGTATATTTTGGTGAGTGAATGTCAATGTACTGTATGTGTAATTGTGTGTGCATACTAGATTATGGGTTTAGTATTTTGTTAGTATATGTGTGATATGAATGTGTACAGCAGGATTAGTCAGCATAAACTCAGTGATTACTTACATTGTACCTAGCTACTGCCTGAAATTCAATGGCTCTTCTACCTCTCAACATCCAGTGTGGTTGCCAAAATCAAGTATTTCTTACAACCATAGACTAGTAACTCCTTTATTTAAGTCCTGTGTCTGCTTTAAACCCATTGGTGTAAATGCTCATTCTATTCTGTCCAGAGAATACCTGGTCCTTAATTCCTTAGATGCCACATCTTACCAGAACACCAAATATCTGTGAGACCTTGGTGGTCCTTCAGATTCTCAGAGCCCTAGAATCCACCATCACTCCTTTTCCATATACCATTTTTTTTTTTTAAACATTGGTGTAGTTATTAGAAATATAACAAAGATTTCTTGCAAATGGGGAACATGGACAACCTGATAACCAACTAATGATTTAATGGAGTATGAAAGGGAGAATATACTACAACTAAGATACTTTTACATTCCATCTGTGCACCATATTTTAAAATATTGCATTTGCCGAGGAATACGTTTTCCGCCCGGTTCAATTCCAGGTTTTAGGTATGCAAATATTTAGGCCTGAATTGCTTGCTGCGCCTTACACCCAATGTTTAACTGAATCTGAACACACAGCCTACGCTATGGTCCCAGTGGTCACGGCAGCACACGTGCCTGGCGGCGGCCTGGCAGCGTGTGCACAAGTGAAAGCCGCGTTGTGCGGTCTAGGGGGAGTGATGGGAGGCACGGAGGGCATAGGGGGGAGCGCAGCCATGACATCAGCACAGTACAAAGCACAGCACACTCCTATTGGTTCATACGATTTGGCCTGCCATTGGCTGCCCGCACACGACGTTATTACGTTTCAGCAAGGAAGGACAAAATTCTTGTCTTCCCTGCCAGCGGACGCATCATCGCGCTTTGCGTGCTCACACGCACACGGCAACTGGGGCCTACCTCATAGAGGGCTGTGCTGTGGTATGTGGCAAGCATGCCATAGCACGTGCCACAGCGGCCACTGAGGACCTGGCCTAAGAGCTCTAATACATTGTAATGTGCAAAGTTGTGTAACTGATGTGTAAAAGACAGAAGGTACATGTTTGAGAGAGCAGGGACTAATTAAGAATTTCCGGCTTTGTCTATTGCAACAAAATACAGTAGATCGATGTGATGATGCAGAGAACACACCATATTGTTCTTAATTGCCATCCAATATTTTACTAGACCAACTTTAGGTGTGGATTATCTTGAATATACATATTCACTTTTTAATAAGTGGGTATGTAATTATTATGTAGTGATTAGATAAGATTTTGAAAATGCCTCTTGACACAATTAAAATCCTATAACGATGGACACGATTAACTATTGACTCAAGCAATGGATTTTTCTGGCTTGAATTGATTTACACAGAAGAAAAACAAATTGCACATAGTGATTTGTAATATAACATGAACAAAGACAATATTAAAATTCAGCTCAGAAAATGTCTAAATCATGGTAATCTCCCCACATTTTGGAAAGTGAATATCCAGGCTCTGCGGCCTGTTGCTGATAGAGAGATAGCATTGTGCCGTGAGAATATGCACTCTGCTTGCATTGTGGGAACTGCTTTTTTCCATGAACTCTATACTACATGATGAGGAGGGAATAAAAAGCTTGGACACTCAGACAAAAAGAGGACCATTTAGCCTTTTCACGGAAGTCTAGGATCCTTGCTGAGGGATTATTTTACACAGGCCTCTGTTTTGGCTGTCAGGGCCTAGGATTTTACTCAACACCAGGCACCAGATGTCAGGCCTCAGAATTCCTCACAAATGATGACCTTAGTAGGTCAAGGCCTATACAACCTGCTTTGCCTCAAGCTGTGTAGAACAGAAGCTGTAGAAAGACTTTCCCCTAGCAGGCCTGTCTAAGTGACTAGAGCCCAGTTTTTCCCCGTAGATTGAATTCCTTGTGAAACACTGCAGCTCTGAAAAAAACCATAGACAGTTAACTTGGCTTTTTCTTTTTTTTTTTAACGTAATGAATTAATGGCTGTTTTTTCCAGCGATTGCAGGTTACAAAGGTCTAACACATTTTTGTGCTGTTTTGCTGTAGCGATTTATGTTGCTAGAATTATTTATTTTGAATTACTGGAGATGGCTACAACGTGTTAGTACAGATAGTGTCAAAGTTGGACATGTAATGTTCTTAGAAGTTACAATAAGAACTGTGCATAGAAAATGCAGTTCCGTTCCTTCACACATTCTTCTGGCCAGCAGCCGTATTATTTTGTACATTGTTTGATGCTGATTGGTAAAAAGAAATATAACAACCAATGTATTATTGTAACAATAGTTGAATCACCATAGGTGAAAACAAATAGCAAGCCAATAACATGCTGGGAAGCAGGTACGGATTTAATAATGTAATAAAAATAGACCATTATGTGTACAAGGTTTTAATAAATCCGAGAGTTCTTGGGCACACGGCTTCTGTCTTACCCCATTTGTATTGCAGCACATTAAAAGCTTCTTCTGCAATTATGCTAATTAATTTGCAAGGTCAGAGCAAGGTATGGGGGCAACATATTCAACTAAAATGTCCATATTTTGATGTGGATCTCTTGGTGTCAAGGTTATAAAGTATTTTTATACAAGTTGTACATATTATACATTAAGGAGGCGTTCTAGAATATAATAAACGTATAGTGTCACATTTTTGTAATGAACCTATGAACACATCTAAAATGTAATACATACGCAAGAATGATTTCCCATTCACATCATCATTTCAAACCTAAACATTGGTTATCATATCATACCTGCTGCTACAATAAGAATGCATTTTTACTCCAGTGTAGCCTGTACTTAATTGGTCTGAAGCACTAAAAACCCTGCAGTTCATCCTCATGTTTACACTAAATAATATAATTTCTCTATTACTGAGAGGGTCAGATATCTTGCCTTTATCTGCATGTACAGTTAGTAGTACAAAGGACACCAATCAGAAGCTGCAGAGCTGCAATTAAAACATTTCAGAGGAGGTGTCACTTTTAGGTGAAAGAGTAGTAAAGATCTCCAGGCACTCCAAGCAGTATTTTAAATTCAAAATGGTATTTATTTTACATAAGGAAAGACCAACGTTTCAGCCAAAAAGCCTTCGTCAGGCCAAAACATTGGTCTTTTGTTATGTAAATTGAATACCATTTTGTATTTTTTTGGGGAAAAAAATGTCTTGAAGTGCCTTGAGATCTGTACAACGATATCGGTTTGTGACAGGTGGCTGTGTGTCTCTTTGAACGCACCCGGTAACCTTTTTCTAATATCCTATTTGTAGCCCCCTGCTAAAACCAGGCCTGTTTTAGCATGCAGGCTAGGTCAGCACTCTGCCAGTGTAGGGGTTAAACCCATTACACATGGTCCTGCATGTGAGCTGGCTCAGAGATAAGATATAATGTTGGAGATCCCAGGAACATGAGGCTTGACTCAGAGCTAGTAAAGTTCCAGTAGGCCATGTGACCGGTGGGGGGACAGATTGCTACAGCATATTTTGCGCAGACAGAGAAGGGGAAAGGTAGACACCCCCTGGGTATAAGAGGTGAGGACCCACACTAGGAGAGAGAGAGAGTGTGCTGGGTGCCCGGTGCAGACAGAGGTACCCATGCTACAGGGAGCAGAGCTATAGTCCAGATTTTTGTAGGTATCTGGGGATGAGCCTGCTTCATCCTTAGCCAGGGTCAGGGTGGCTCCTGGGAAGAACTGCAGGCAGAGCGGGATCTTCTGCAAGAGATACATGCTGAAAACCTGTCCTGTCTATGCTGTGTGATATGCTGATCCTGCTGACGATAAAAGCAAGCATCCTGTTTTAAAAGTTCCTGTCGCCCCTTTCTACGTATTCTACTCCTCACTCCAGCCTTGGCCTGGATCCACTGGAGAAGCCCTGACACAAAGGTAGAAATGGCTGAGCTACACTACTCTGAAGCAGGTAGAAATCCTATTTGCAGTGTAAGAGAGAGACTGATTGCGTGTACACCCTATCTTCTGCAGCCGGGTGGGGGTAGGGATGTTATATATTATTGATTTTAAATAGTTTTTGGTGTACATTACCTTTATTTTTGTTATGAAAGATATACTAGAGAAATATATAATAACATGCTCTAAGAACATGGTACTTTGTAATAGATTAACACGTGGGGGGAAATTCATCTAGCACAGATATGCACACCCAAATCTGACCTGCGGTAACTGCATTAACATCAAGTCAATTTGAGTTAACGCCGTTTTGGGCACGATTAACCCATTCTGATGCTTATTGATTCTACCCCATACTGTAGTTTACAGTAGCCCTAGGTTTTTAACCAGGAATCTGTTGGTCAATCTATAATTTTATAGTAGTAATATAATTTTTCTATGCACCACGATAACTAAATGTGTTTGTGCACTAATATTGAGATAAAAGATGCAGGAGAATTGGGGCATGATGCATCAAGGTAAATTTGGAGCGAAATTGCTTTATTTTCATCTTGCGTCTCTTTGCGTCACTGTATCAAGGTCTTTGCTCCAAGTTTTGCTCCGTTTGCATCTCTTTGGAGATGGACAATAGGAGGAATTAGGGAGGCGTTACATGACGCACAGATTATAAACATGTAGCAAACTCTGCGTCTACGTGCTGCACTTTTTTATCTTCTATTTGCATCAAAAAAATCTGCCAGTTCTGAGGTGGTGTAAACTTCTCCGGGTAACAATTTGCATCAAATGTAACAAACATTTTCCTACATTTAACGCAAACAGAAAATGTTGCAACGTGTCAAAACAAACCTCTCTCCGCACTTTATTTATGTTGATACATCTCCCACTTGGTATTTTTATTCAAAATTAATCTTTGCCACAGGCAATTGTATTAGAAGCTCCCTGAAATGGAGTTGGCAGCGAATTAGCTGCTATTACCTGCAGTAAAGGCCCACATTTTATGTGGACCTCTAACTTTTAATTTGGATATGTAAACAATTGATTCATGGCAATGTAATAGAAAAGTATTGTTTATTTGTTACTGTTCCTATTCTTGTATATTTCAAAGGAAGCATTTCAAAGTACCGTTACGAAGGCAAACTGCATTATTTGCACTCTTAACAGCTGTGAAATCTGTTATTTTTTCCTTAGGAGCTATTGCTGTGCAGTATTAGAGAGAGAAATATAGATATAAATCAAGACAAATGAAAAAAAAAACTCTTATTGTGTCTTGTGTCCAGTACAGCTCTGAACATTTTGTTATCATTTTGGACATAGGCCACTCCTCCATTAGAAATGAACCCTTTGCCTCCTTTGCGAGGGCCCCCTGCACCATCCTTAGTGCACCTTGACACCAGAGTTCATTATTTCCTGAATCAGGAGGCTCTTGTAGACCTGGTACTTACGGAGAGGTAGAAAACATCACAAACAATGGCAGCTATTGAATAAGTGCAGCAAAAATGCCATAGCTGTGTTTGTATTATTTACTGACTTTTTAATTTATTTGGCGATCAAAGGTCAATATTTCTTAAACCGTGGGACTCCCGTTGCTCAAGTTGTGGTGACCCTATTCTTGTAGGTCAAATTAAAAGACAAAAACTCAGTACTGCTGCTTTAACAGGAATAAATTGTCTGTACCAATATTTTTTAGAACAATTTATTCCAAGGCTAGTGGTGTTAAGTCAGGCCAGCGGTCAGCATTGCAGGACGCCTGTCAGTCAATGCAGGTTCTCGCTGTGCATTGTGGAGTTCCTTGTATTAACACCCTGCTGGGATAATTCTTTTTATATCCTTTTTTTTTATGCCACTGTACTGCTGTTTTTCATCTTGTTAATTGAGTCATTTATTTTATTATAAAGTGAAACTTTATCAGGCTTTACTTGCCAAATATGAGACAACACATTTAATGTCACATCTAATGTTATAAGCATGTTGCCCTATGCCAGAGAGCACAATCATTATAAAAACAAACTATTAATATATTATGTTATACTGTACATTATATTTACTATAAAAGAAACTACTATAACAGAAACCAAAAAATTATGCGAGCGTCATATTTATCGGTATGCTTATTTATTTAATACTGAGTAATCTTACTTACACAAATACATTTATTGGTAGGAAAATCAACATGACAGGCACTAGTACTAGCTAAAAATAATTTCAGATGCCACTGAGGAAAGGGTATGAGCACAAAATTTTCTGCGTTAATAGCGAAAGAATAAGTAGTGATTCATCAATTTTTACGATCCTAGATATGGCACAAAGTGAAATTATAAATTTACTTATTTTGTCTATAAAGTTGCAATAACGGTAAAATGGAGACAAAGTCGCGGACCTCTCTGCAAAGTTTAAATGTTCTGGTCACGTGACACAGGAGACTTAAACAATACAGGGAGATACTGGCACCCCATACCAGGGCCTGTAACTCGGGAAGCAGGGAGTCCCCAGGGTTGAAATGAATGCAGTTCAGCTTCGGAGACCCACTGCTTCAATACTGTGTTACTAAAATGAAATAAAAGTAGCTTCATTACCTTAGCGGCTAGCCACTAAGGTAATAAAAGTGTTAAACCAGCGTACCTGGTTTATTGGGGGTAGTGGGGTGGGTGAAGGGGGTAGTTTCCCCAGTGTGGGTGGCTAGGCCTACCAGGAAGTTTGTGGGAGGGGTTAGTGGTAGTAACCGCTAAGGTAATGAAGGGGTTGACCCCTCCCACTACCCACATGAGAGGCCTAACCACCCACTATCTGGCAACTACCCCCTTCACCCACCCCCTTTACCCCCAATAAACACTAAAATACAATACAAACACTAATACTAGACAATATATCCATTGATTGCCATTGTGGTTACCTACGCCCTCAATGGGAGCTTAGTCCAATACTTTCCAGCAAAGTTCTTGATTGTTGTTATACCCATATGAGGGACACCTTACTGTGTTGCGAAGTTAAATATAGTTTGTTTCTAGACCTTTTGTGGTCACAATTGATGACACTATACAAGAAAGATATTGTTACAGATTCTGCAACAGGTCACTTTGTAATTTTTTGATATATAGATAGCAATTGTCTAGACTCCTGTCTCAATTCATAACTATAAATACATTATATAGCTGAACCCCGTTATAACATGGTGCTTGAGGTCCACATAATGCGACCGTGTTATAACGGAGATCGCGGAGGGGGGGGGGGGGGGGGGGGGAAATTGCCACCTTGATTGGGGGTTCCGCGTCCACCGGAGGGGGAGAGCTGGGATAACTCTCCCAGCTGTCCCGGAGGGTTGGGGGCTGGTATGTGTGTTCCATGCATGAATGGAGGCGACTGCATAACTTTAACAGCAACAGACAGTGCTGGGATTTTGCAACCTCTCCACGGTAGCACCATCCGCACTTTTTTAATGCAAACAGCGGAAGGTGGAGATTAGCGTTGCCGGGTCTGGGCAGGAGAGAGAGGGTTAATCCAGTGATACTTGCCAAGTCCAGGGCTATAGAAAGCTGCGTAGTCGAAGTCCATAAGCCAAAGGGAGTAGAGGGGTACACGTCGTTGAGGGCAAGCCGGGATCAGAAAGCCAGAGAGGGTCCGCAAACAAGCCAGGTCAGTACACGAAGAGTCAACTCTGAAAAACACACTGGAGAGACTTCACACACAAGGTTCACAGAAAGGCTACACTTAGTTATGCTCAGCAATGCAACTGAGCACTAGCAGAATATTATTACAGGAAGGAAGCCAATAGCACAGGGGGCGGAGCGGGGGCACGGCCCCAGCGGAGAACAGGATAGGTTCCAGGAGACAAGGGCTTGTTAGGGCTTGACTCACAGCTGGGGATCGTTGCGCGGCGTTGCGCGTGCACACCGCACGCGGAGTAGTCACGGCGTGCCAAAGGGGGCGGAGCCAGGCTCCGTGGTGGCCACGTAAGAGGAGCGCGTGTGCGCATGCGCTCTGTAACAGGAGCGGGGTTGGGCACACGAGTGATAAGGGGAGTGGAGGCAGCAGCAGCAGCTGCTGTACTTTGGGTAAGAGATGAGGGAACACGCCTCAAGGGATGTGTTTCCCGATTCCTCACACTCCCAAAATTAAACCTGTTATATCACAGTGGGTTGGGAGAAAGTTTTGTGAGACAGTTATAGTGGCCACTACAACTAGTCAGTAACTGACATGGAGCAGGCGAATGCCCCGCAAAGCGCGCCGGTTATTAATAACGGCCAGGGACGCCGGGCAGCAGTTCGTATCTTACCGGTCACACTGGCGGCTAACAACAGCTGTCACTCTTTTGTTTTCACTCGTGCGGCAGTTAAATAGGCCACTGATCTCATCAAATTCCTCCCGCGTGTCCCAGCTCCTGTGCGGAAGCAAACCGGGGCAGTAGGCGGGATTGCGTGTCACATGACGCTGTCCCATTGGGAAAGGAGGAGAGTGTGCTGCGTGACGTCAGGGAGGAAGCCATTGAGCAGGGCAGAGTGCAAGGTGCCGCGGGGATGGCAGATGTGAGTATCTAATGTGATCAGTGATAGACTGCAACAAGCTGTGGCAGGCCCAGGGAAAGTAGGAGAAGTAATCGAGAGCCACGCTCAGACCGTGTTATAAGCATTTCTGCATTTTAGCGGATCACGCTATAACGGGGTTGAGCTGTATTTATATTTAGTCTTATGTTTCTATATACTTCTGTCCCTTTCATTGTTACTTTATTTATACACAATTATTTTCTTTTTTTACACTCCTGTTTCTTCTTCAAATTATTTTGATAATTTTAACATTTAGGATGACGTGTATCTTCACCATTTTGTTCCCAGTCTGTTCCCAGAGATACAATTCTCCCCGTTGTTTATATAGTATACGATGGCCCTGTTACGTAGTGTTCTAACAGTAATTGACGCCATTTTTTATTTGTTCACTGCACCTGGTGACGCTAGCACGTTCACTCGCTGGTGTTTAAGCTGCATTTTGTTGTCACTGTGGTATCTTGACAAAGGTTTGCCACATTGATCTATCCACAATAAAGGCATATTTTTCATATTGAAAAGACCGTTTTTTCCTTGCCAGGATTCAGCATGCTGTGATTACCCCTATGGGGTGTGACCGGGCACCCAAGGCAATCTCCAGCTTGCGATGAATTAAACAAAAACGACTCCGTCAGTACTAATGGTTGTTGTGAATCAATTAGCTTTGTCAAAAAGATTTGGGAGACTGGCACTACGGATATAAGCAAACTTTACTTTCAATTCCAAGCCAGGTAGTCACCACTATACAGTAAGTTACAGATGTCACTCTGCGCTCCAGCTAATGTTATTTAAAATTATAGGCTAAAGCAGTAAAATTCCGGCCATTACTGAAATCCCTGCTATCTGATTGGTTGCAAATTCCGGGCATTATTTTCAATAATACCCGGAATTTTTGGCAACTTGCCAACTCACCTTTCAGAGATGCAGGGGGAGCACTGCATCTTTGTTCCTTTCCTCTCACAGCACGGCAGCACATGCAGACTCTCTCTCACAGCACATGTAGGCTCTCTCACAGCTGCTAGTGCTGTCAGAAGCTGGCGGGTCCCAAATAGTAACTTTGTTACTTGCAACAAAGTAATATTTATTCACCTTCACCTCTCTCTCCCCCTTACCTCTCTTTCTCCCCCCTCAACTCTCTCTCTCCCCCTCACCTCTCTCTCCCCTCTCACCTCGCTCTCTCCTCCCCCTCACCTCTCTCTCTTCTCCACCCACCACCTCTCTCTTCTCCCCCCCACGACCACTCTCTCCCCCTCACTTCTCTCTCTTCCCCCTCACCACTCTCTCTTCCCCCTCACCTCTCTCTTCTCCCCCCACCCACCTATCTCTCATCTCCCCCCCCCCCCTCCACCACTCTCCCCTCTCATTTGCTACTTTACTTCTTTTTCATACACAGGTGCATCAGCATAGTTCCGAGTTATATAGCTTTACAAAAGTGTCTATTATTTTATGAAAAAAGCCTACATTTATCCTATAATAGTAGTAATCCCCTCAGATCAGGGCATTACTGCCCAATAATGCCTTGGCTGGGTAAAAGTCCCTCGGCTTCGCCTCGGGCCTTCAACTTTTCCAGCCAGGTCATTATTGGCCAGTAATGTCCTGTTCTGAGGGGATTATTACTTAATTATAGGCTAAAGTAGTAAAATTCAGGGCATTATTGAAAACCCTGCTCTCTGATTGGTTCAAATTCCGGGCATTATCCAATCAGTAATGCCTGGAATTTAAGCAGCAGAATGTGTACAGGCATACCCCGGTTTAAGGACACTCACTTTAAGTACACTCGCGAGTAAGGACATATCGCCCAATAGGCAAACAGCAGCTCGCGCATGCGCCTGTCAGCACGTCCTGAACAGCTATACCGGCTCCCTACCTGTACCGAAGCTGTGCGCAAGCGGGGAGACTATAGAGCCTGTTACAAATGCGTTATTTACATCAGTTATGCACGTATAAGACGATTGCAGTACAGTACATGCATCGATAAGTGGAAAAAAGGTAGTGCTTCACTTTAAGTACATTTTCGCTTTACATACATGCTCCGGTCCCATTGCGTATGTTAATGCGGGGTATGCCTGTAGTTTTCAATGTGTTTATTTCCAGCCAATCAGCTTTCAGAACAGCTGAGACAGGGCAAGGGATTCGACTGATTGAAGTAACAGCTGTGAGACAGGGCAGGGGATTGGTCAGGAAGTATCAGCCACGGGTTGACTCCTCCCCCTACCGAGCTGACTGAGATTTTCTGAGCAGATTCAGTTGGATTAGGGAGGGGGGAGTCTGCAAAGCAAATAAATAAGTGGCTGTCTGCAGTTTCTTTGTGAGTGTGTCAGTAGCAGTGTGTGTGTGTGTGTGTGTGTGTTCTGTGCTGTTGTATATCTGTGTAGAGGTGCCGTGTGTGTGTGCTGTGCTGTTGTATATCTATGTAGAGGTGTTGTTTGTGTGTGTGTGTGTGTGTGTGTGTGTGTGTGTATAGAGCTCCAGTGTGTCTGTGTCAGTGTCAGCAGCAGTGTTTATGGGTGTACATGTGTGTGTAGCAGCAGTTTGTGTGTAGAGGTGCTGTGTATAGAGGTGCAGTGTTGTGTATGTTGTGTGTGTGTGTATGTTGTGTATGTTGTGTGTGTAGAGGTGCTGTGTTGTGTATAGAGGTGCAGTGTTGTGTGTGTAGAGGTGCTGTGTTGTGCAGAGGTGGGGGGGAGTGCAAAGTTTAGTAAGTGGCTGCATTTTTTTTGTGGCTACAGTGTGTGTGTGTGTGTGTTGTGTTGTGCTGTTGTATGTGTAGCAGCAGTTTGTGTGTGTAGAGCTGATGTGTGTGTATAGAGCTCCAGTGTGTGTGTGTGTGTTTGTGTTTGTGTGTGTGTGTCAGTGTCAGCAGCAGTGTTTATGGGTGTAGCATGTGTGTGTAGCAGCAGAGTTTGTTTGTGTGTGTGTGTAGAGCTGCTGTGTTGTGTGTGTGTAGAGCTGCTGTGTTGTTTGTGTGTAGAGCTGCTGTGTTGTGTGTGTGTGTGTAGAGCTGCTGTGTTGTGTGTGTAGATGTGCTGTGTAGTGAGTGTAGAGGAGGTGCTGTGTTGTGTGTCTAGAACACCAGTGTGTGTGTGTGTGTAGAGCTGCTGTGTGTGTAGAGGTGCTGTGTTGTGTGTGGTGTGCTGTTGTGTGTGTGTGTGTGTGTGTGTGTGTGTAGAAGCAGTTTGTGTGTGTTGAGCTGCTGTGTGTCTGTGTGTGTGTACACAGAGGGATGGCAGTGTGTAATATAGATATCTGCAGTGTAAGCGTATATAGAGGTAGTTTCAATTACTGTATTCACCATTTTATTTTAATAAAAAAATCTATTTAACTATACAAAAGTGTCTATTATTTATGATAAAAGTCTACATTTAGCCTATAATAGTAATAATTCCCTCAGAACAGGGCATTATTGGCCAGTAATGCCCTGTTCTTCAGGGATTTTTACTTAATTAATTAATTTTGAGAACCTTGCATACAATATGACACATAGGCTAAAAATATGAAATGAGATGTTACATGACAGTGCTTCCACTTCATGTGCTCCATTCAGCAATGGAAATTATTTATCAAAGTCTCATGGCTACAAAACTGGTGCTGGAGAAGAAGAGGAAAAAAGAAATTCCCATCGGTTTTATTGGGAAACAGTTTTCAACGTAAATTTGGTGCATTTTTTTGTGGCCCAGTTTTGCAGCTGGAAGACTTTAATTACCCCATGTCTGTCAAAGGACACTTACTTTACACAGGCCCTACCAATATGAGGTTGTATGAGCACAGGGGTTTTTTCCTGCCAGCAGTTCCTGCATTCAATGCAACAAATGCACTTCAAGTCCATCCAACTTTGCAGGGGTTATTATTTTGTAAAGGAATATGTTCCAGTCCTAATTAAGCGAACAAAATGTTAAAATCAACAAATATATCACTTGGGTCTGTTTTTATAGATTGTTTTTGATCTCATTCTCAGAGTAGTATTACATATTTTTAAGGTATTTTCTGCATTAATTCATTTGTTTTCATTTCTTTGGCAGAATGTACAGTTAATGAGCAGGTTGGCTCCTGTCTCACAATGGATTCCTCTGATGATCCCATCTGTGGCTTACTTATCTGTGTAAGTGACGTCCCTGAATGCTGATTTTGTGAGGGGTGGTGAATTGGAGATGCTGATATTTCTCTAGTCTCTGCCTCACACTGCCTATGGCAGTGGTTTTCAACATTTTTTGGTTAAGGATCCTTAGAATTATAATGTGAAATTCTGGGGAACCCCAGCCATCTTCCCCTCCACCCCACGTTCTTCTCTCCCCCCCCCCCATTCCTCTTTCCCTCACACACATACACAAGTACCTCTATTCCTGTACTGCGCTGCTCCAGTCTGCAGCTCCCTCCTCCAGTCAGACTGGACTTGTGGCGCCGACCGAGGAAGGTAGGTGATTGAAGTGAATGCTGGGGAGCTGCCGCCACGCCAATGCTCAGGAGTCACCGCCATGCCACTGCTCAGGAGCCACCAAGCTGCATGGCCTTTGACAGTTGGGATAGTTATCCCAGCTTCCCTCCCCGTCTCCCTGTTGGCTGCGGAACTTTGGTTGAAAATCACTGGTCTATGGGGACACAGAAATATATTTTACTTTCCATTCTCCTTTAAAATGTTTACATTTACTTGCACTAATGATTAAGTTACAAGTTAGCATCCTGGCAGTACATTTCTGGTGCTTCGTTCCAGCCTCTAAAGTAAACATCTATTGATATTATATTATGAATTTAAGTGGGTAGCCTGGTTAGCAGAGAGATTTGCACTGATAACAATAATGTATTCCTTCATATTAGTCTATGCTGCAGTACACAGTTGAATATGGCAGGTACATGTAAGGGATTATTCATAAATTACGATAGTGCCATTCAGGATTCTATTACACAGAGACTCCTTTTGATGTCAATTAAAGTTTTCATGTGATAGTGCCCCAACAGGGACTATCTCAGTTTAATAAACAATCCCCATAGGCCCTTAAGAGCTTACAGTCTAATTAATCTGATCCCTGTGAGAAACTGACTTGCTCTAAGTGATACAGAGTAACCAGAAGTGACCAAGACAGAAGAGCACCTACACTACATCAATACACTGCACTAGTCCTCCTCCTCTCTTTGTATAGTGTTGGAAGAATTGAATCCCCCAAACAATTAGGCACACTTGTACTGTGGGTCATTGTAGAAATAAGCTAACACCTGAACTACTACACGGCCACTGAAACAAAACAAGACATATGCTGTATTTATCAAAATCTTCTAGCAGTTGCACTGTACTACAAAAAAAAAAATCAGATTTACCAGCAAAGATACCAATTTGCTTTCAACCAAAAAAAAAAACCTGGCTAAACCAGAGTAATGCTTGATCTGGATAACCCTTCTCTGTGCAGTATGTCTATTTTTTCTCAATAATGTAAACTGAAAAATAAGATCCTGCAATTTGTTTTCTTCCAACATTCTGATTAACAAGACACATAAATCTTTGGTGAAAACCTTTTCAGAAAGCAAACAAACATAACACAGAGAATAGAATTGTGTAGTAAATGCTGTCAATCATCACCAGCTGTAATATAGAACAGCGAGCTTGGACGTGTAAAGGGAAAATTCCCACTTAATATAAATACCACTTGTGAGCACATTCACATGTCTCAGACAGGTCCACAAATCTGCCTTCCCCATTATCTCTTAGCATACAATGCTTCCACTGCTGCTGGGGATTCTGGGTAATTACATGCAAACGAGCACTCACTGTGTCACGTCTGCCTTATGCATTTTGACATATATCCACTTAATATACATATTTATTATCCTGACTTAAAGCAAGTTTTACAAATATAAAAATGGATGTTTGATGACGGCGAATAGGTTTAGGAAAGGTCTAATAGTAGATATCGATAAATATTGTGACCAAGATCCTATGTTTATATTTCTTGGCTTAATCAGTAAAGCAAAAATGGATTTAGTATAAAGTTTGAAAAAATACTACTAATTTTCACAAGATTTACAGCATTTAAATAACTTTGCCGTATTTTTATTCAGAAAGGTTGCTCTAACCCAGCGGTGCGCGAAGTGGGGGGAAGGAACCCCAGGGGAGGTGCGGGGTTTAAAGAGGTCCCGTGTGCTTCCCGAAGGCACTTAAATTAAGTGCCGGGGGAGCTGCTGGGCCTCTGTAAACCTGACTTAGTAGAGTATAGGGAATTAGTACCAATCCCCTAACTGGTGCTACAAAATAGCAAAGTCTCAAGCAAATCCGGGACCCATATAAGCTATAACACAAGTCCATCCGAGTGCACAATACAGCGTGCGTATTATATGAAATCTCACTCCTAAATAGCCCCATAAAGTAAGACCAATGAGCGGGAACCTGACTGTGCTAACAAGGGTAGGTTAAGCAGACACAACACTCACCCTGTGTGAAAGCACATGTCTCTGCCCGACGGTCTGGGCGGCTGGAGGGATGTAGAAACACGCTGGCTACCGGAGGAAGGTCCGTAGAAATAAATAATAAATTGAACTCACGATGAGAGAGTCAGCTGGGTCCCAATGCAGCGTGCTTCAGTCCAAGGTAAGTATAGCAACAATGGTGTGTAGGGCTGATCACAGCAAAGGATAGGGCTGGAGGCTGAGATCCAATAAAAAATATTTATTAATCAAATAAACATGAAAGCAGACAGATGCAGGGTCCTCTGATGCGTTTCTCGCCCGATGGGCGCTTTATCAAAGAGTGTAGCCATGAGACTTTGATAAAGCGCCCGTCAGGCGAGAAACGCGTCAGAGGACCCTGCATCTGTCTGCTTTCATGTTTA
Source organism: Ascaphus truei (assembly GCF_040206685.1). Taxonomy (NCBI): domain Eukaryota; kingdom Metazoa; phylum Chordata; class Amphibia; order Anura; family Ascaphidae; genus Ascaphus; species Ascaphus truei. The sequence continues at coordinate 38,732,044 of NC_134491.1, forward strand.
TTGGCTTGTTAGACGCGTCGCCATGGCAATGCGGCGTCAAATGACGTCGCGAGGTCATGTGACGCCACGTTGCTATGGCAACGTGACGTCATGCCACCGGGGCCAAGGTAAGCGGGGGTGGAGGGGGCGCGGAGAGAAGTGAACCGCCAGCAGGGGGCGCAGGAAAAAAAGTTTGCGCCCCCTGCTCTAATCTACATGTTAAATGTTTTGTAATGGAGTATCCAGTGATTCTTCTAACAGTATTGATCCTCTGTACAAGAGACAGTAAGGAAAGATAACTTAGTGACTGATCAGCGCTATTAACCGCTACTGTGATATTCACAGTTGTCATCTGGTACAACTTATTTTATAAACCTCATACCCATCCCCTGCCACCCTCCCTCCTCTCTCCCTTTCTCCTGTGCCCTTTGGAATGCTCGCTCCCGTTCTAACAAGTTCCACTCTGTACATAACTTCTTTCTCTCTCAGTCTCTGCTTCTGTTTGCTATAACCGAGACCTGGCTCACTCAGTCTGACTCTGCTCTGGAAGCTGCTCCCTCCTATTGTGGCCTTTCCTTTTCCCACACTCCGCGCACTGATGGCAGGGGTGGAGGCGTGGGGCTCCTGCTCTCCTCTCTCTGCTGTTACCGAACCCTTCCTATTCCCCCCTCTCTTGCTTTTCCCTCCTTTGAGGTTCACACAGTCCAGATCTTCTCTCCTCTCCCTGTCCATGTGGTGGTCATCTATCGCCCACCTACTTCTACTCATCCCCCTTCTGCCTTTCTCTCTCACTTTGAATCCTGGCTCTCTTTCTTTCTCTCCTCAGACTCCCTGTTCTTCTCCTTGGGAACTTCAACTGACACATTGATGACCCCTCTCTTCTTGGGCCTCCCGCTTTCTCTCTCTCTTCTTTTGGCCTCCAACAGTGGACTGCAGCCAGCACGCATTAGGATGGCCACTACCCATACCTGGTTTTCACTAAAAACATTTCTCTCACTGATTTCTCCATTTCTCCTTTTCCTCTCTCTGACCATCACCTCATCTAATTTTCTCTCTCTCGCTTCTCCACCTGTCTATAGAGCCCTCGTTTTTGCAGAAACCTGCGCTCTATGAACCTACCAGCTTTTGATGCCACTTTATGCTCCTCCCTCTCCTCTCTCAGTTCTGCTTCAGACCCTGACGACCTGGTCAGGAATTACAACTCTGTCTTGTCCTCCTCTCTTGATCTACATGCCCCGCTTTCTCTCTGCCGTCCTTGCCCTTCTAACCCCAGATCCTGGCTAAATTCCCACACGCGCATGCTGCATTCCTCTACTCGCTCCTTTGAATGCCTCTGGAGGAAATCTCATACGCTCGCAGACTTCCTTCATTACAAACGTATGCTGTCCTGTTTCAACTCTGCCCTCTCTCAGGCTAAACAAACCTACTTTTCCTCACTAATCAACACGCACAAGTCTAACCCACGCCGACTCTTTTCTGTCTTTGACTCTCTACTCAGACCACCCTCGGCTGCCTCCTCTTCTTCCTCCATCTCACCTCAGGACTTTGCTGACTTTTTTAAGGAAAAGGTGGAATCCATACAGTAGCGACAAAGTTTATTCGAGCAAATGCCGCTCGGCAGGATGCGTGGCGGCAGCGTGGAGAAGCGTTGGGAAGCGGCTCGTTCGCGTGACGTCGGTGACGTCACAGTCAAGCGAGCGCCCGGCTTCCCCGGCTTCCCCGGCTTCCCCGGCTTCCCCGGCTTCCCCGGCTTCCCCGACTCCCCTGAAGGTTTGAAGTGAGGTAAGCGGGGGAGCGGGGAAGCAGAGGGGCACAGCAGGCGCAGCTAGAGGGTCGGGAAGATGTTTAAATTGCGCGCGGATTGGAGGGGGGGGGGGAACGGAGGGGACGCGGCTGGATGCGGCTGATGTGCTGACTTTCCTCAGCACCAGCCGGAGTAAATCCCAGTGAACCGGCGGCATTTGCTGCAATAAACTTTGTCGGTGCTGTATGTCAGAACATCCCATCTGTTGCCTCCTCCCATCCCACACCGCTTCCTAACTCTCCTCCTGCCTTTCTTGACTCTTTTTCCGCTGTCTCGGAGGAGGATGTGTCACTGCTGATCTCCTCTTCTCCCTCTACCACCTGCCCTCTTGATCCTATTCCCTCCCATCTACTAAAACCTCTTGCTCCTTCTATAATCCCTACACTTACACAGATTTTTAACTCTTCCCTCTACTCTGGTACCTTTCCATCCTCCTGCAAGCATGCAACCGTTATACCATTACTTAAAAACAGCAAGCTTGACCCTACCTGTCCTTCTAACTATTGACCTGTCTCCCTCCTGCCTTTTGCCTCCAAACTGCTTGAACATCTTGTATCCTCTCGATTGCTACACTTTCTCAACACCTATTCTCTTCTAGACCCTCTATAACCTGGCTTTCGCACTGCTCACTCTACTGAAACAGCCCTCACTAAAATAACTGATGACATCCATGCTGCCAAAGACAGAGGTCTTTACACTCTGCACTCACCCTCAGGGTGAGTCGTGGATTACAGAGTGGAACTTTGTTGGCGACATTCAGAGTGGAGGACATCACCAATCAGCCCTGTATATGCTATGACGGCCGTGGAGCAGATGCTGTTGCTGTGAAGAGTATTGTCTGTCCATATGACCCAGGGTGGTCTGAATGCCTACCACAAAGACACTTATGTAAGTGGAATACTTTATGTTTTTAATATTAAAAGCAATATTATGCTATTTTGCTTTTTCTTCTTTGTATGTGGATTTCCCTTCCTTTTCTGTGGAACAATATCGGTTTTGATCTGGAGCATATATCTGGATAAATAAAGTTGGTAACTTCTAATAACCACAACGCCCTAATATCATGTTGTACACGTGAGTGTAAACTTTATAGCGCTTTCAACATTGACCACATTGTTGTAATTGACAATATTGCACTATTTGGTGTCTTCACTTCTTTCTTCTATGTCCTGATGAGATTTGCGCACCGGTTTTCTTCGTCGATTGCTGGTTGGATTTGGTCTGAGTCCTGTGTCGGGAGCTGCACTCTCTAAGGACAGTATACTCTATATTGCTATTTTTGTTTAAAGTGGTGTTATTTGCGCTTGATTTTTTGTTTCACTATCCTCATTCTCTCCCGCCTCAATTACTGTAACCTCCTGCTGTCCGGCCTTCCTGCCTCTCACCTGTCTCCCCTACAATCTATCCAGAACCACTCTACTACAGTATTTCCTAAATCTGTTTCAGCATCTCCCCTGCTGAAATCCCTCTCCTGGCTTCCTATCAAATCACGTATCTCGCACTCAATTCTCTTACTCACTTTTAAAGCTTTACACTCTTCTGCTCCTACTTACATCTCATCCCTAATTTCTCGCTATGCACCATCCCGACTCTTGTGTTCTGCTCAAGGATGTCTTCTCCCTACCCCCTTTGTATCTAAAGCCCTCTCCCGCCTTAAACCCTTCTCACTGACTGGCCCACACCTCTGGAATGCCCTTCCCCTCAATACCTGACTAGCACCCTCTCTATCCACCTTAAGGCACACTTGCTTAAAGAAGCATATGTGTAGCTCCGTGGCTAATACTATACACGATACATAAAGCTTGGCCCCCTGCAGACGCACTTACCTGAATGTCCTCCTATTGTCTCTGTACGTTCTCCCCACCAATTAGATTGTAAGCTTCCCGGAGCAGGGACTCCTCTTCTGAAATGTTACTTTTATGTCTGAAGCACTTATCCCCATGATCTGTTATTTGTATTATTTGTTATTTATATGATTGTCACGTGTAGTACTAATGTGAAGCGCTATGTACACTAATGGCGCTATATAAATAAAGACATACATACATAATTTAATATGAAGGACATCCATGTCCGTGTCATTTCCAAACGTTATTTTCATGGTCTTTTACATGCAAAATGTTAGTATATGAAAATGTAGTATGCAGTGCATTAGGGACCATGATAATTCTGCTTGGATATAGGGATTTAAGTCTCAATCACTGAAAGACAATCCCATTCTTTTTATGTCAGTCCTTTTTTTGCATTAAGGGATTTTTACATCAACATGTCATTTTAATCACAAATAAATGTTATTATTTTTTCCATCCTGTACAGTCAAACATGAACAGAGCACTGAATTATCTATCAATAACTCCTATACCTCAGCCATTTCTGCTTTGTAACTGTATGGTAAAATGTATCTAAGACATGCCTAAATTAACCATACACATGTAGTCCACATTCCCCCACCCCCTGGGAGATATGGTGGTTACAGTGTATGTGGTGCGTTACCTGCGGCTCACAGGAGGCCTGAACCTCCACTTCTTGGAGCCTGGGGTGTGCCTGATCCGTCTGGTGACAGCGCCTCTACCTGTACGGGATGCTACTATGTTGTTCTATCACCACAAGCAACGACCCACCCAAATGTGTGTGACAGCGCTGCCCACAAGAACTGAAGGTGTTATAGTTGGTGCACTTGGAGTACCAGCCCAGGTGCTCCTACACCCGGGTATGGCCGGAAGGTAATGCGGATCCATTAATCCAGTGATGTCGGCGCAGCCCCCGCCTCTACGGGGGGTGGTATCCCGCGGGGATGGTTCCACAATGAAGAAAGTCTCTCGTTGTGGTGATCTGGTCCCACATCACCAAGGGCCAGGTCGCAGCAGCGTCCTGGCGTTTCCCCTGATACTTGTGCTATGGTCCCTATTTATTGGGGTCCCTGCAGCAGCCACAAGCTAACACAGGGAGTTGGGGCCTACGGAGGTCTCTGGCCTAGTGCAGGGGCCACAGACGCCCTGCACACACAACCTACCCTATCCTGCTCCCAGCTCCGACTGGCGTGGCTTGCAGCTTGCCAAATGTATCTATCCTCAGCAGGGAATCAGGCAGCCCTATTGGCTGTGCAGCGCCTCGTGGTTAGCAGCCTTCTGGGGGCTATTGTCCCCGCGGAGTCCTTTCTTGTAATGGCCGTCGCTCGTGCTGTTGTACTGCGCATGCGCGAGTCTGTAATGTCCGACGAAATATATTGAAACAGTGCGCATGCAACTATCAGGCCATTGCGCATGTGTGGAACGTACTGCACATGCGCGTGCATTTCAAGATGGTGGCGCCCTATGTGGTCAGCCCGCCGCAGGCCTCCGGTGACCCGGTGGCCTGCCCTAACCGCCCGCAGGCTTTTGCACCTCTCCCCACGCTTCCCCTCAGCCTCCGCTGCCAGTCGCAGCTGCAGCAGAAGGTAGGGGACAACCGTGGGGCCCGGGAAGGACCAGGGGGGACCCAGGCGAGACACATTTAAAAGAACTGACAATCTTTGGCTCTTCTTTTGTATTCACTGTCCCACTGTAGCATAGATGTACATAGAGAAAAAAAAGGCTAATGTTACATTTACATGGGTTTTTGGGGAACTAAAAACTAATGGTAGAAAAAAGTCATATGTAACTAGATAATGTTATATTGAATATGAATATGTATAGGTAAACTAGATAATATGTTATCCTGTAGTTGCCATAGTACCACCACGGCAACATTTTGGAGAGGATGCGTGGAGACTTTCATAGTGAGATGTCTTCCTACAGTATTTACATTTATATATATATATTCCCCATTGATTGCTATCCCTATGGGAGAAGCGCAGGGATTCACTTTCTGTTTTGCACATTTGTATGGCCATTTCCTTCACTAGCTGCATGCTCTTTACATGGAGAAGCGCAGTGATTATATTTGTTTTACATTATTTGTTGGGCCGATTTTAATCCTTTGCAGCACGCTCCTAGAGGGCAACACTACTATGGTGTAATTGAATATATTTAGCCAATCACCTGCAACTGCTTATTGAGCAGTTTGTGGCAGGCCAGCCCCTCCTCTTCAAGGTATATAATCTCCTAGCAAGGTCCCCTTATTCCACTTCACTTACATGTGAGTATCTGTACTGGTATATACCAGTTTTTAATTGCACTAGGTTACACAAGCATATGCTTTGATATTTTAACCCCTTCTGGGCTTATTTCACATAATACTAGTATGCATTTAGCGTAGGGACCTGCTAATGAGACTTACCTTGACGTGGTTAGCAGGCTTGGCATTATTTGATCAAAGGATGTATACCAAAAGTCTCCTTTTTTCTTATAGATATTTACACCTTACATATATATATATATATTCCCCATTGATTGCTATCCCTATGGGAGAAGCGCAGGGATTCACTTTCTGTTTTCCTACAGTATTTACCCACAGCGAAAAAGGCGGAATTATCAAGTCTCAAAAATCTGTGCAATAACTGGCGGAAACAAGATATTTGTTTTAATATTGCCAAATAAATCAGATAAACTATTCACAGGTAATTTATTTGCATTTGGTGCATTTCATACATGTCCAAATAAAAACTCATATCCTCAAGAGCCCGTGTTTATCTGCTTACTTTAATACATTCAATGAATTTGTTAGCAGCAAAACCGCTGTTATTTAAAGTAAAATAGTCTAAATCAAGGTAGGCAACAATGCTGCCACCAGCTATTTACAATGTTGATATGGAAGAAAAAATCTTTAAAGAAAAACAGAGCATTATCTTAATTAAAGGAACAGGAAAATATTGAAAAATGTAAGCGGTTTTCTGATAAAAAGAGATGCGCAAGGAAAAAATGGCAAAAAAGTCACACTTTAATATTCCACTCTCATTTTCATCAATCACCCAAGCAATACCCCCTAGATCAGCGCATTAACTTGTTTATCTTCTACAACGACGAGAAACTTCATCGCTTCATCATTCATTCCAGAGTGAGGAGAGAAAAAACAAAAGGCAGCTAGCGGAATTTGCATGGTGCTCAATTATACATTAGTGAACATCACTTGGCAATCTGTTCATATCAATTTAATTGGATTTTAATACTGCTTCTGATCTTGTTTTCTAATTAACAGCAGTGCCTGGCAATAAAGCAGAATCATGCACCCAGTAACACCTTTGATCTCAGCCATATGGAGCTCCTTCGAGTTCTCAAATGTTTTTCCCCTGGCTCGGCATAGGCCGGAATAAGCCGAGGCCCCTGCACGGACTTCTACCCCTCCCGGCAGCCACTTATTGATTATTTTCATTTCTGATTGGTGCTGATTGAAAATAAATAAAACATGGTGTTGCAACTGGATACAAATTGGTGTCACAGGCCTTGGGTTATGTTCATTGCTTCTCAGCTTTGTTTTATGATTATTTTAGTCAAACAAAACTTGACTTCGTGCTTTGTATGTAGCAGATCTGTTCCGGTTATGGCATTTGGTGGCAGGTATAGCTTCTGTCCAACACTGTACAATATTAATTCAATGTATCAGGCAGTGTTCTATCTGTAACATATTCACTGTCCCTGTGATATCAAAATAATAATTTATTAAAATACTCTATTCTTATACCAAGCTTCTAATATATACTGAACATCATTATAAAATAAAGGCCTAATGAGTCTCTCTAGTGAAAAGTAATTAAAACAACCTCATGTTCCAAGGGTCTGTTGACCTTCACATATAGATGGGGTATTAGATTACCGGGAGTTGTCATAGTGGTTGGGCTGTAGAGAAGTGCAAAACTGCATTCGCAACATTTTTAGTGTTTTTTTTTTATTAATGTTATTTTGCAAGATATTTCTCCAAGTGAATCAGGGCTACAAGTAGTCAGTATTAAATGTGGAAGGAATCTGTGACACTTCCCAACACTTGAAAATAAGCTAATTTAAATATTTCAATGAGATAAGATGTATATTCAAAAAATGTATTTCCCAAGTATCTCAGGTAGGTTCTTAGGTATCTCTCCACATGTCTATTTCAGGGTCTGGAGCAATGTTGTGATGAAGTTTTGCAAAACTGAAAAAAACTTGTGAAATTGCATGCAAAAAGAAGGTCAATTTTGCAAGTTTTGCAAGGTGCTGCGAAAATTCTGCACATCTCTAGTTGGGATATTTGGAAGCTTTGTTTTGCACTGAGCTTTTTCTTGTCTAGCTGCCCAGGCCCATGCATAATCCTGATTATCCCAGTGGGGTTACTATTATTTCACATTGCCATGCACCCTACACTCCACAAGTTTTAACTTCAGAGTTTTATCACACATTACTTCTACATAAAGCCCTCTCTCGTCTGAGTGGTAGCTTATATATCCAGGAGGCTAGTTCAGACACACACACACATACACATACACACACACACATATATATATATATTTTACATTTATTTAACGGTTTCTTCAGATTTTGGTTGTATTCATGTAATGTTATTATTATTTGTTTATGAATTACAGGCATACCCCGCATTAACGTACGCAATGGGACTGGAGCATGTATGTAAAGTGAAAATGTACTTAAAGTGAAGCACTACCTTTTTCCCACTTATTGATGCATGTACTGTACTGCAATTGTCATATACGTGCACAACTGATGTAAATAATGCATGTGTAACAGGCTCTATAGTCTCCCCGCTTGCACACAGCTTCGGTACAGGTAGGGAGCCGGTATTGCTGTTCAGGACGTGCTGACAGGCGCATGCGTGAGCTGCCGTTTGCCTATTGGGCGATATGTACTTACTCACGAGTGTACTTAAAGTGAGTGTCCTTAAAGCGGGGTATGCCTGCATTCCTTTATGGTAAGGTTTTTATAGCTTATGAATTAAGCATATGTATTTTACAGTCAGCCATTTTGTGGATGTGTTTATCACTACCAGTTTACATGTTGCCTAGCAACATTGGGGTATTTAAACCTCATTGGACTCAACTTCCCATAAGCCTTTGAAAAAGTCACAGGGTAGTGACGAAACACGTAAGAACCTGACAACTATGTCATCGCGCAGAGTCTGGTGGGGTCGGACCAGACTCCGAGCACTTCAAAGACCGCGAGGACTTCCGCATTACTCCCCTGCCACAGGACTCGGGCTGCTCCGCATTACTCCCCTGCCACAGGACTCGGGCTGCTCTGCATTACTCCCCCTGCCACAGGACTCGGGCTGCTCCGCATTACTCCCCTGCCACAGGACTCGGGCTGCTCCGCATTACTCCCCTGCCACAGGACTCAGGCTGCTCCGCATTACTCCCCTGCCACAGGACTCGGGCTGCTCCGCATTACTCCCCTGCCACAGGACTCGGGCTGCTCCGCATTACTCCCCTGCCACAGGACTCGGGCTGCTCCGCATTACTCCCCTGCCACAGGACTCGGGCTGCTCCGCATTACTCCCCTGCCACAGGACTCGGGCTGCTCTGCATTACTCCCCTGCCACAGGACTCGGGCTGCTCCGCATTACTCCCCTGCCACAGGACTCCGGCTGCTCCGCATTTCTCCCCTGCCACAGGACTCCGGATGCTCCGCATTTGCTTTGGATAAAGTGCCCCGCTGATCAACCGGATAAACCCACTGTGGGTTTTTCTCTGAGGACTGATCTCTGAAAGCGGACACGCTGGCGGTGATATCATTTATTCACAAATGCTATTTTAACACTTTCCCGTTGTAAGTGTGCCTTCCCCCTCCCCCCCTCCACCCTCTCTTTCCATTTATTAAATACTTATATAAACGCTATGGGGGGTGCGCTCTCTGTTTTCTTCTTTTCCTAGGTCTAATCTGGATGTGGTCCATTCTGCGAGAGCTGCCTGGATCCTTTAGCTCCATCTCATTATTCTACTGATTTTTGAAATTAGACTTCCTTAATTGGGACCAGTTTATTTATGTTTTATGTTTTGTTGTGCACAACCCTGAGGAAGGTCCC